>NW_015656001.1:1207175-1214539 GCF_001515625.1 Sinocyclocheilus rhinocerous | reverse complement strand
AAATAAATGAACTTTTCCACGACATTCTAATTTATTGAGATGCACCTGTATTTGTAATTAACAACGCAGCAGCACCGCATCTAGTGGCTTCAACTGGACAGGCTAACAAAAACATTATAATGCAATGACACTTACATCGTCTTCGCATCTCGTACGCCGCTGATAAGGCTGCCTCCTTAACGCACACCTAAAATTCGAATGCAAGGTTTTTGCATTCGAATGTGGATTTTTATTTTAAATTCGACAAATATTCGAAATTCAAATTTTTTTTTTGACAGCCCTAGAGAGTACCCCAGAACGGAATCAACATAATCAGCGTTATGTTCAGCATGTGTGCGCTTTCGCTGAACGTAATCATCGTTGTTTGCGTTCAGTAGACAGCGCGCGCATGCTAAACAGAATTATGGGATTGCCTTCTTCACAGAGCATACATGCTGTTCTGTATCAAAATGTGGTTGACTTAAAAAAAATAAATAAAAAAAAGATGTAAACCATTTTCACTTAAAAACTAAGTAACATTGGATTAAACATGAATTTTTTTTAAAGAAAACGGTCTGAAATTGTATATTCTTGTAAAACATACTCAACATAATCAACTTCGAAAGTTCCTGACACATGTGCTGTACAAGTGTAAGTGTTCCTGCTTGGCAGCGCCTCATTTAAACAGTCTGATTGTGCTGTGTTCTGTGTGTAGGTCCACTAGATGGAGGTCTGGAGGAGGAAGAGGAGGAGTGCATATCAGACGCAAATGAACTCACTGCTAAAGAGGAGTTTTCAGTGGAGGAAAACTTTCCTGCTGACTTTGAACCAGACAACCTCACCTGTGAGGACATGGAGTACTTCTGCGGCAAAGGTCAGATATTCCTGACGCTTCTACTTCTACCATATATAGCACAACCTCTCATGTAGAAGATCGATTAACCAAGGAATTGTTTAGATATTCATCACAGTGCATATCCTAGTGAAATGAATTGTAACATTCAAAGAAATTCAGTTTTGCTAATTGATTCCCAGCTGAAGTCTGACTCGGAGGCGTCTCTGATCTGATTGATGGTTTGATGGCAGTTTTAAACCAAAGCTTGAACACACACTGTTTTGGCTGGGCTCGTAGGGGCATGGGAAAATCTCCAGCAACCTCTGCGTCCAGGTTTGGATAGGCTCCCTTTGATATCCGATTCTCACTATGTACCTGAAAACAGGAGTTTGATCTAGGGAATGGCAACCAGTGCGCTGGCTAACTTTAGTGATGTTCTAGCCAGGATTTACCATGGGGAATGAAACATACTTGAGCTTTTATCATTTAAATGCATAGTTCATCCAAAAATAAACATTCTGTCGTCATTTGCTCGCCTTTATGTTGTTCCAAACTTGTATGCCTTTATGCATACAAATAATGAGATGTTTAGCAGAATGTTGACACTGCTCTTTTTCATACTACAAAAAAGGATTGGTACAAAATGAATAGAAGAAAACATAAAAGTTGTCTATATGACTTCTAATATGCTATATTTCAAGTCTTCTAAAGGCATACTCGTTGGTTCCTGTCTGTGTCATGTTAAACATGATATGATGCGTTTTGAGACTTTACAGTTGTAGTGGAGGGATCAAATTTCAGGACTTCTTTTATGGTGTTCAAATGATGAGATAATTCAGACATACAGTATACTACCATTCAAATGTCTAAGTATTTTTACGTAGAATGTAGTATTTATTCAACAAAGATGCATTAAAATGATCAGAAATGACATTAAAGCAATTTATAATGTTACAAAATATTTATATTTAAACAAATTATGTTCTGAACTTTGTATTCATCAAAGAATCCTGAATAATAATGTATCGCAGTTTCCACAAAAATTAATAAGCTGAACTATTTTCAGCATAATACTTAAAAATGTTTTCTGAGCAGCAAAGCAGCATATTAGAATGATTTCTGAAGGATCATGTGACACTGAAGACTGGAGTAATGATGCTGAAAATTCAGCTTTGCATCACAGGAATTAATTACATCTTTAATAAAAAAACAAAACAGTTATTTTAAATTGTAATAATATTTCACAATATTACTGTTTTTACTATAGGTTTGATCTAATAAATGCAGCCTTGGTGAGACTTCTTTGAAAAACATGAAAATCTTGCCGACACCAAACTTTTGAACAGTAGTGTACACATTCTCTGAAATGTACCAGTTTTTTTTAAGTCAGATTTATTTTTCAGCTCAATTTCTGCCATGATGTAGAAACAGTTTAAAAAGAATCTTGCAGAACAGGTAGGTTAACCTTTAGTTAAAGTGTCAACATGTTGATAGTTAGCATTTGGTTTAATAGCACATGATTTGTTATGTACAATAGGACAGCACGCTTGAAATGTGTTGGTTAAGCATTTGCATCTGTATTTTGCCGGGTGTTTTGGGTCTCATGCCAGTTCAGTTATTTTGTGCCTTTTCTATGATCTTTCTTAGTGCTGGGTGGTATGACCAAAAATTGATATCACGGTATTTTTCAAAATTATACCGGTTTCACGGTACATGACTGTATTTTTTTTTTCATGCATGACCGGGTGTTAACCATATTTTCTACTGATTGAGAGAGGAAATACTGCAGTATATTGACTTAGAATGCCCTATTTTACTGTCATGATGAGTGAATATTGTCAAAAAATACCACACTAAATAGTGACTAAACACGACCCCTTTTAATACATGTTAACCAGGAGTCACTCTCATTTATAATCACGGCATCCTCATAAAATCATCATGCATCTACACTAAAGAGTGGCTATGCGGTTGTTTTGGCTATATTACATTTTTGTCTCATGCAGCACACTGCCTGCGTCTGAGTAACAAACAAAAAAAAACAACAAACAAAAAAGTGCATGTGATATTAACAGACGAACTACGCTCATATTTATAATTCCAAACAATCAGTAAGCGACAGGTGCTAGGAAACGCTGTTTTGTACTCATTTATTGACGAGTCGGCTGCAGTGCGGTTAACTGAATGCACTGCTTCTCTGCCGCTCACTGCACAGAACAGACACCGAGAGAGGTGACACTTCTCCGGGAAAGTCAGACCTCACGTTCGCGGGACAGCACTGGAGAAATCTTCCAACTGAACCATAGCTAAGGTTTATACAAAAAGTCGCTAGGTTTGTCAGCATGAATATTCTATGGGGAAAAAAGCCGCTAAAAGGGTCTGAAAGTTGCTAAATCTAGTGCTAAAGTCGCGCTCGTGTGTGTGAGACGCGGGAGCTGATGGCAGGGGGGCGGTGGGATCTTTGTGGGGTCAATGTGGATATTGTGGATGAGTTCTTCTGTCATCATCACGTTCTATTAGTTCTACAGCTTCAGTTTCGGAACTTTCACGCTTAGTAACACATACAGCTGTTCCCTCACCACAGTGCGACCCCTTTCAAACAGTGTCGCGTTCCGAACGTTGTTTTAAAGACATGCCACCGGTATTGCGGTATTTAAAAAATTCATATCATAACAAAAATAAACACCGGTATTCGGTATGAACCAGTATACCACCCAGCACTAATCTTTCTATTCCTTTTATGTGTTGGTCACACCTGACTGATTTACAGTGTGTTTTAGTTCAAAGTTGTGAGTATGTCTGGACCCCCATCACACCCCTCAAGAAACCCTTCTCAGGGTTCCCAGTTCTTCCTTTACTTTTCATTGAGAGGAATCTGACTAAGTTGGTGCTTTGAATGTCCCTCTGCCTCAAACAGAAATGTTTTTAAATTACATTTCTTTTAAAACCCACGTTGCCCAGAGGGATTTCATACAAGGTTTGTCTTTGAGGAGCAGAATCTTTTTATGTCTTGCACAAGGTGGGCTCCGTTTTAATGATTTTCCTTTTGTTCTACCCATAAAGGTGTAACAGGCGTGACATTTGTGAACCTTAGAACTAATGGCAGTTTGGCAATATTTTGTTTCAGGGTCAAATGAAAATCTTCATATGTGCTTTTGTTTCCCGCTGCTTGATTGAATGTGCTTGGAGAAGGCCTGCTGATGAATACAGTTTTACTTTGTTTTGTTTGTGGAGCTTTAATTCAGATTCTCAAGGGATAAAATACAGTATTGAGATGCTAAATTCAATAACTATTACTAAAAGATCCCAAGGTCATTTCTTCTATTTAGAAATTATTTAGGAAAAATGTAAAGACGTCACGTATAGTAGATGTCTATATAAATGTGTCGTTTTCAATGAACTGGTGGGATTCAGGAAAGAACCGCTTTGGTGAATCTAGAGATATAAGTATTCAAATGAGTTCTTAAATTACAAAAATAATTAGTAGGTTTTGACAGGGGTCGCAAACTTTAATATTTTTGTTTTAGTACCATGATATTATTTATTTTTGCCTTTTTGTTTCTTTTTATTTGTTTATTTACTGTATATTTCTTATTTTATTTTTATCTTTATTAATTGTGTTTATTTTTTTATTTCTTCATACTAAAAATACGAAAAGTACTATGTTTTTTGGACATGGTATTCTTTTTAGTAATTCACAGTACTCTGGAATATCCATCGTTCCCATGGTAAACATTTAAGTACCATGGTAACATCACAATACACTTTTGTAAGGTTTGGACCAAGGCAGTTTTTGAGTATGTACTTGTATCAAAGCCATTTGATGGCCTCTTTTGTCTCATGCACCACCAAGTTTTAGCAAATCTCCTCTCTTAAGATTCCTTTGAACTTTTTTGATGGCTTTGCTAAAACGAAGACCAACAGTGGTCCAAACTTTCCACTCTTTAACTTCCGAGATGCTTTATAATGTAATCTTCCCGTCGTCATACGCGAGGGGTTTGCGTCAGATTTCTCAAGCTCCCTATCAGCTGCAATTCGGCTCTAAGTCTTCCGTGTCCTCGAATTCTTCGGACAAGTTCCCATTCTCTTCCCGTTAGCGCACAGTACAAGCTCATCAGGTGTATTCATTTCCCCCTGATCCTCTGCTCAATTAGATCTCTTTAAAGCGCATTTAGCCCAGCGTCTGAGTGGCTTAAATTCACTCCACTTACGCAGAAGTGCTATGAATTGAAGACGAACGCAATCCTGGTGGCATTAAACGGTCTATGTGTGTTATTCCTCAGCTATAGAACGGCAGAGAGGGTTCTCTTGATTAAGTAAACCCTCTCAAATGAGATGGCGGGCTGTAATTAGCCCGAGCGGAGTCAAACGTCGGAGCTTTAAAAAGCAGTCACTCATCCCTGGGCCTTTATCTGTTCTGGAGAATAAGGTCTCCTGTGTGAAATTCCTCGCTGGCAGGCAGTTGCTCCGTGGCTGGCTCGTAGTTCAGTGGTCGTGTATCTTTGATGGCATTTGCAGACAACTAGCTTGTCAGGAGAACCTAAAACCTCCATTAAAAGTTTCATCCTATAATAGGTATTAAAAAGCTGTCTGAACAAAAAGAGGAATTGCCCGTCTTCATTAACTCACCAAGCCCTTATTAACTTTGATCAGACGACGGTGAAGGAGCAAAGAAGCTTAAATTCACAGAGGTCAGGCGGTTGGACGCCAACAAAGTCTTACCCATTTGCTTGAGTCTGAATCTGTGGCACCTTACAGCTCATGGTTTGAAATGGAATTTACCAGAATGGTTAAGAGAAATCAGAATTGGTCAATTTCTTACGATTCCCATATGGGCTGAAGATCCAGACTCA
Organism: Sinocyclocheilus rhinocerous; assembly: GCF_001515625.1. Classification (NCBI taxonomy): domain Eukaryota; kingdom Metazoa; phylum Chordata; class Actinopteri; order Cypriniformes; family Cyprinidae; genus Sinocyclocheilus; species Sinocyclocheilus rhinocerous. The sequence goes on along the minus strand of NW_015656001.1, from coordinate 1,208,872 downwards.
GCTCATATACGAATAGGGATGGTAATCATAAGGTATTATTTTTAAAGTTTAGGATTCTTTAATGGTTCCATTAACAATTCTTTTGAGAAATAAAAAAACTTAAAAAGCCTCACCAGTCTGTTGACACTTCAACTGATTTGTAATCATTGATTCACTAAAAAGAATCGGTTCATAAGAATCATTCACTTGGAATTGGATAACAATTGGATAACACTGGTCACACGGTATGTTTCTACGGCAGGTACAGCAAGAACAGGCATGTAATGAAAGCATTTTGATTTTTGTATTTATTTTTTTTATTGAACCAGATAAGAACTGCTTTTTATTCACAAGTACTTGTTTCACTTAAAAAAAGTGGCTAATAAGAGTAATTTGTTCAGTAATCAGATTACACTTTGCTCTGTTCTGTATGTTTCTACGGTGTTCCTTCTGTATTAGCAGCGTATTATAGTATAAGAATTGGTATTTGTATTTGATTCGCTATAAATAAGTGGATCATAAGAGTAATTTGCGCTGTACTGTATGTTTTATGATGTTCCTTCTGCATTAGCAGCATAGTGCACATTCAAGCGGCATTACAGTACATCATAAAAGTATGTTAATGTCTTTATTTTATTTAATCTAACTGGATAAGAACTGGTGCTTATTCTTGCTTGCTGTACGTGTTTAATTCGCTATAAAGAAGTGGCTCATAAGAGTAATTTTTTCAGTAATCGATGTTCCTTCTGCATTAGCAGTGTATTACACATTATACATTCATTTCTGTGTTTTTTAAATCAAACTGTATTAGAATTGGTTCTTATTCATAAGTATTTGATTCGCTGTAAAGAAGTGGCTCATAAGAGTCATTTGTTCAGTAATCGGATTGCACTTGTTGCACTGTCCTGTATGTCTTTACAATGTTCTGTTTGCCTTGCTATATTCAAGAACTGTTACTTAATGAAAATAATTGTATTTCTGGGATCCCTTCAGCTCGAGGAACCCTCTCGAACACCAAATCGAATGAGACCACCCTCGCGTCGATAGCCCCCGGGGTCCGGGAGTTACGGGTGGTTAAATTCACGGTCGAGCGCCGACCGATCTGGCGAACCCGGGGGGCTACTGACGCGCGAGAGGGCTCCTCGAGCTGAAGGGATCCCCCGAATTTGGTGGAGATCCACCACTGCGTTCGCGAGATAGTGACACCATCGACCGTAAGTGCCCTGTGAAGTGGACTTCACATGATATTCCGCCATGATTCCAGTTCCAAGGGAATGTACACATTGCATTCAAAGGGCATTCAAAGGGCATTAAAGTGTGTGAGACGTGAATTTAAATTGTATTTATTTGCAGAGGTATATTATGTCACACTTCACACTTCCCTAGTAAGTTTCGTCTGTGTGTGAAGACCGTAGCGCAAATCCGTGAATGAATGTTCCGAAGTGAAATAAACTTCAACGGAATAAAGTTGAATGGAATTGAATTGAAATAAAGTTGAATAAACTTCAACTTTACTGTTCAGTGCACTGATGTCAGACTCATTTTCGATAATATGTTTATTGTTAAATTGTTAAATGCCCTGCCTCCATTACATATTTTTGTCACGTCATTATAGTGTTTGTCACAAAAGTGTTTGATCACCACATTTGAGTGATCATTGCAAAAAATGTGTTTATGTATATATATATATTCTGTTTATGTATATACTGTATTCTATA
>NW_015656001.1:1200075-1206199 GCF_001515625.1 Sinocyclocheilus rhinocerous | reverse complement strand
CCCGTTACTTTGTGCATCGCACTCATCGCAAGTTTATTGTTAAATTGTTAAATGCCCTTACATATATCTCTGTCACCATTATAAGTGTTTGATCACCACATTTGAGTGATCATTGCAAAAAATGTGTTTATGTATATATATTCTGTTTATGTATATCATGTATTATATATATAGTACCAGTCAAAAGTTTGGACACACGAATGGGAAAGTGTCCAAACTTTTGACTGGTACTGTACTATAATATACACAAAGAATATCGGCCGATATATCGATATCATTTTTTTACTCCCTAATATCGGTATCGGTATCGCCCCCCAAAAAACCTATATCGGTTTGGCTCTAAAATATATGTACTTACAGTATCTATGACTTTTCAGCACACTGTAGCTTGAACGTTCAATGTCCAACACTAGTATCTGTACGCTGATACGCTCTGATGACATCATTCATAACAATGTGAAAAACCACACACAAAAAATAACTATTTGGTTTATAACAGTAAGCGTTCACAAGAACCATCATGCATTATGATCAGTAAATCTTTTTGAAGTGTCGACTCTTTGCACATCACTCATTCCAATTCCCAGCAGCCTCTGTGGAACCAAATACCCTGAAACAGCAGAGGGGTTCCTCTCTGCGCCGACTCTAAACTGTTTGGAGAGGGTCTCGGCTTCAGTGGCATCATTGCACACTCATGTACCATGAAATGATTGAGACGCTTCCGTCAATGGCTTCATACGAAATGGTTTCAAAACAGCGGAGCGCACTGTGAAATGAAGTCCCTGCCGATGAATAGAGTGAGTCTAGCGCACAAACGTGAATAAACATGAAACCTGAGGCCTGTCGGAAAAGATGGGCCTCCTTGTTTGAAATAGAAGACGGAGGGAAATAAAGAGAAAAAAAGGCACCCCTGATAGTCCAGAGAGACAACCTTGTTGTCTCCTTGACAATTGAAGCAGCCCCCCTCCAAACAACTTCCTTTTCACGGTCAATTTCACATTTATGGGTGCTGCGCTTGTGAACAAGTTTCAAACTGAAATTTACAAGCCGCTGTCACACTCGCTGCTATAATTGTGAGAATGCTGGTGTTATATATTTTTTGTAGTTTTACAGAAATTGTGAAATTCGACCTTGCTTCCGTATTTTTCCATTCTTGTAAATGTTTCCTTTGGGAGCAGTTGAGTTGGTCTGCTTTTTTGTGGTTGTGAACTCTTCAAACCAATAGCGAATGTTGGCCTTGTTAATGAAAAGAGATCTCAAGAAAGCTGCAGAATAAACATGTTCAATATGAATTAATTGATCTTAATGACAGCATTGAGATTCCATTCTGCTCTGATCGTATCACAGCGGAGAAAGACTTGAATAATTATGAGTCATTTTAGCCCGTAGCAAGGTGCCACTTCCGAACAAATCCTTTGAATTCGGACAGCCTTACAACGCGAGCCAGTAAACAGTGCGCAGTAGAATTAATTACGCTCTTCTTTGTGCCGCTTCCTCACTAATCGGGATCTTCGGCTGCAGTAAGATCTATTCAATACATTTCTCCCGTCGCTGATGGTAAAGCGAGGAGAATATGGGAAAATGCTCATTTGCGCAGCGATAAGATGAAAGACACATCCCTTTAGCCCCGTTTGACTCTGTGCAGGAAATCATTCATTAATGTTTGTTAAGTATGACAATCTAGCCAGGCCAGATCTACATACTCCAGACGGCATCGCATGGAGAGATAACGCAGGCCAGCAGCAGCCAGAAGAGAGCACAGCCAGTTCCTGTAATGATGGGGAATTTATGGGCCTTTAAAGAGATAGTGCCGAGGCCTTCCACTAATCACACACTCCACCAGGGTGCTGCGTGGGATTTTGCTGGGTTATTTTCCTTTTTTCTTGTCCGTACTGGAGGCATTTGAATTTTTTTTTGTAATCAGCTTCCGAGAGCTGCATGCCACTGCAGATTACTGGGCATAAAAGCGAAACTGCGGACTTTGTTTGAGTATTTGTTGTACAGCTGTCTCTAGTTTTTACAGGGAAATCTGTTTATTTAACAGCAGTTCACTTTATAAAGTCCTCAATTACCACTGCTTTAAATGGAGGGGAAATATTGGCTTCCTAAGTGGCCACCCATCACCAAGCATAACAAAATTAGCACTTTATCTTCAAAACACACAGGATACATAATTCAAAAGTTCCCATTATTAGAAAACAATTCAACGAGGCAATTTTGGTCATGTAATATCTAGAGCCGTTTTTCTCTTTTTGCTCACACTAAGAAAGTCTTTCGCTTTATTAAACATACCGTACACACAGAGGGAACAGAAATGGGTACATTGCTAACAACAGACACATCCAGTTTTCTGAAAAATTATTTTTGTACTCTTGATAAATGGATACCCAAAACCTTTACAAAAAGGTACTGTTTACAAAAATATTATGGTACTATCACGGTAAAAAAAAAAAAATCACATTACCATGGTAGCGTGCCAAAATTATGAAAAAAAAACATGGTACCATATATTTGGTGCAAAATAGTATATGCGGGAATATGACTGTTGAAATAGTTATTTTCAGTGAGAGCAATAGGCAATATTTATTATATTTAGTCTATTCTTTTAACCACATTGTTGTTCCATTAGCATACAAAATCATTTTTTAGCATACTGAATGCTTTTTTTTTTTTTTCATTTCCTGCACAGATATTGTGTTTATAGGTGAATCTTTCTGTCAGTCTCTCTCAGTTTGTTGGGATTAGAAAGCTCAGATCTCCTTAAAATCACCCTCACCAGATTGACATTTTCAAGGGCTTCCTTGGTAGAACAATGCTGAGAGGAAGAGAAAAGCCAATATGACTTTGTGTCTACCTTGCTGCAGGAGCTGTTTGTGTAAATCGCCTATAAGCTTATTGACCCGCATGCATGTCACTGCCATTAGAGAGAACAGAGGAGCTGCGATCTGATTGGCTGATTTCTCACTAACTCTATCCTAATGTCTGACATATGCATGCATGGTTGAACGCACGCATGCAAACAACATCTTGGCGCCCAGATCAATCTCTTACTCTTTTTCTTTTTTAGACCAGTGAGCAGAAGGGCTGTAAACCTTATGTCTGTCCCACCTCATTTGACACGGAATTAAACTCTGTTTCGAACCCTAGTGAGCTGACTCTACAAAGACAGCTACCTTCCTAGGCAGCATCCTAATTGTCAGAAGTGACTGATTTGAAACGCTTTTCACAAGCAGCAATTCATTCAATGGTCACTCACACACATCACACAAAAGTCTTGGCAAGCTTAAAGTTCATTCCAATTCCATTATAGGCATTAGCATGTTGCTAAGCTAATGACTCAATGCTCTAATTAACATAAAAACACACGGCACACATAAATATTGGATTAAATACTTAATACACATAAATATTCAATCTAAATGAGTAAGTCCATCCAATAAAGATGGTTTTAGATGTGTTTGAAAGAATATACTATTTATGTATTTTTTTAAATAATTTGAATAGTCGTTTTCTCCTTCTGATCTAGTTTATTTAATCTTGGCATTGTGTACTAAGAATATTGTTGGTTCTAATGATAAATTGTTTGTGATGCTACACATTTGTAAGTTGCTTTGGATAAAAGTATCTGGTAAATGATTCAATGTAAAGGTACGACTGGAGTTTGTTTTTTAAAGGAGAGTGAATATGAAACTGTGTGATCGATGAAGTATGGAATTGATCTTGTGGACTTTTTTTTATCTTTATGAGTGCATGTATTTTTTTCTAGCCATATATAAAAAATACAATGTAATGTCCATTTATGTCAAGTGCTATACATCAGATTAATTAATTAATTAATTCTTTCTTATTCTGAACCATTTTGATTATTAATTCTAAATTAAAAATGAATGTCAAATACACAGTAAATTATATTTTAATATAATATTATAATTGAAATACAAAAAGCTTGTCATTTATTTTTTAATCCAATAAATGCAGCCTTTGTGAGCATAAACACCTTTAAAAAAAATTTGCGAAGGGAACACAAACAATTTTAAAATAATGGCAGGTCACATGGTTTCATGCTCTAAACTTCAACAATCTTTACGTCTTTTCCAAAAGCTTTTCCAAAAGTTCTATCTAACTAGCTAGCTTGTTCTGCTCTAGCATTTAGCTTGTATTGGTTTTCTCTTGAATTAATTGTCTCTGCTTGTTTTATTCTGATTTGTAAGTCACTTTGGATGAAAGTGTCTGCTAAATTAATACATTTAGAAAAAGGACTGTTGGAGTGAATATCTGGGGCATTTTTTTCCCTGAGCCCTGGTTAATTTCTGACCCTGTTATTTATCTGCCTGCTGAGAAGCAAGATGGATATTTAACATGGATGAATGCAAAAATACAGGCAAGATGTGTCCCAAACAAGAAATAAAACATGTGTGGATTTTACAAAGCGTCAAAACTAGATTCTGTTGCATGTCAGTGTTCTTCATTTTATGCAGGTCATTTCTGTTGCACTGTACCTGCTTGGCGCAATGTTTTCCCAGCGGATTCCCTCCATGTTCCTGAAAGAAACTTCATCAAGCGCCTGTGACACTTGTTCCCTGCGAGGTTGCCTGGGCGATTGTGTTTAAAATGCATTGCAAACGGTGTTAGATAGAAGGCAGAAAATCCTTAATCACTGCTTAATTAACGAATCATCTTGTAGCTTCATTTCCTGAGCGGTAATTAAACAGTTCCAAGACGTTTCGTTACAGGGCTTAACATGTTCGCTGGAGATCAAGGTAGAGCCTTTAATGTTATCTCACTGCCTTCCCAAACTCGCTACACTGGAAAAGAACTGTTGATATTACCTTTTGTTATCCTTATGGTAATGCTCAATGAGTATGCTAAGGAGCTTCTCAAGGCCTGACAATACAAATAGTGAGGCACTTTTTAGCGGGAGAGTGAGGAGGACAGAATGAATAAAAAAAGCTGAGCCCTAGCAGGAACTTGCATGCAGGAAAATAGGTCAGAATGACCTCATGTGCAGTAAGTAGGGCAGCGTGGCCCTCTTCTCTCGCCCGGGTGTGCAGAGGCAAGCAAGAAGCTGCGATCCTTTTGGCCATGTTTACTGCCTGCCTTTGAAGTGAACCACGTCTTAACTGGCTTAAACACACCGTGGAGAGAGATTTTGATCTTTAGATTAACCCATCCGGATGGACCAGTGTGTGTTTGAGGACCATGGTGAAGGCCGTTCCGCCGCGTTAGAGGGTCGCAGAGACACTGCCATGAAGCATCTGTACTCAAACTGTGACTCCAGTGTGCTTTGTGGGACAAAATGATCATCTATCTATCTATGAAAACAAATGGAAATTAATGAAGTATCAAGTGTCAATATAAAGTGTAGAAAAAACATGTTTACAGCTTCTGTTAAATGTACAATCACAAATATATGATTTATTTATTGTGTTTGTAGGGGAAGAGAACGGCAACAGAGAAACAGGAGAGACAGAGATGGAAACAGACAGTGAGAAGACCAGACACCCCCCTCTGGAGCCAGAGGAATGGGACGGTCCACGTAAGTGCATCATGTTAAAGCACAGTGTTTGTGTTATATAACCATGAATTTTGACTATATGTTTCATAATTGTGACTTTATATCTCCAGTTCTCACTTTACATTAAGTATCTGTACAGACAATATGTTTTCTGACTTATTGTTATTTCCTTTTGTATGGAAGCCCTTTTCAAACTGACAGTGATGGACAAGAAAGATAATTTTGTGACATTGGCAATAGCAACTTGTAAACCAAAAGACATGATGGGCTTTTAGTCCAAATCGGTTGACTTTGAGGTAATCTATATGCTAGAATTATCCCAAATGTTGACTAGTTAAACTCTTTACCAGTGATATTTTGTATATCATTGAAATACTCTTACATTTTTTTTTTATATATTTTGATATAGTTCTTTATTTTTGTATTTTCCATATTCATTTTAATTTAAATTAAAGTTTTCATAATTTTATTTTTTAATTTTAATTGTAATTTTTTCTATGTCTATATCATTTGTATTAATTTTTATTTCATTTTTAATTTTAGTTATTTTAATACATCAAGTTAAACTAAATGAAAATGAGAAATGTTTCTTTGGCAACTAACTGATTT
>NW_015656001.1:1187463-1199493 GCF_001515625.1 Sinocyclocheilus rhinocerous | reverse complement strand
CATATATATTTTTTTATTTTTTTATTTTTTATTTTTTTCATTTGACTTTTATTTCAAGAAAAAAAAAAACTTTATGGTTTTAGTTTTGGTTCTAGTTAACTATAATAACCCTGCCTTTAACAGATATACACATTTAAAAGTTTAATATTTTTCAAATTCTGGTAAAAACTGACCAAATATATTGACAAATCATCTTGCACTCAGAGGTGCATCCAAATGTTTTTTCAGTAAAATACTCTTTAGAATTAGAATGTCCCTCCACCAATACAATATCCTCCTGACTAGCATTAGCAAGAGGCAAATCATGGTTCAGGCTGTGATATAAACTAAAGTCTATTGACTATGTAAAAAAGAACAAACACTTGGATGTAATATCTCAATTGTGAAAATGCATGTGAACAAGAATTTAAATCATAAGTACACTATTAAATATAAATGGTCCAAAAGATGGGTTTTGCATTGATGCCATAGAAGAACCATTTTAGGTTCCCAAAAAGAACCGCTTTTCTTAATGTTTTAATAATGACATAAACATTTTAATAATATAAAGAACCTTTTTGTGAGGTGAAGAGGTTCCATGGATGTTAAATGAAACCATCAATGCCAATAAAGAACCTTTATTTTTGAGAGTGTAATTTTTAAATACATAAATAAGTTGTTTATTAGGCATTTAAGTAATTCTGAGAAATAAAGTTACAAGTATGAGAAATAAAGACAAAATTTATCAACAAGTAGCTTGTTTTTAAATGTTGGGCCTCCTATAGGTTTCTTAGCTTGAGCACTCAATGACCTGGTCCATAGCCTTACTTGGATTGGTTTTCATTGCCTAGAGTCTTTCTGCACCACAAAAGCTTTCTGATTTTATATGCTGGAGAACAGAAATATCAGAGAGGAAAACCAGTGCACAGTGCCCCTCTGATATGATACTCAGTCCTGAAGGTCCAATCCAGCACGCGATCATTCCTGGCCCTCCTTTAACCGTTTAGCCCATTAGCTAGCGGCCAGTAATCACTTGTAAGCGGCTCATTATGACAAGTTTTAAATGAATCCATCTGGGATCAGGGGATTTCAGACGCTCAATAGCAGGACATCTAAAGATATCCTTGACAAGGCCACCCGACAGAGGTAAAACTCTCGGCTGCTTCTGAAGACTTAATGAGCTCTTGAATTACGAAGAGCATATTTTTTCTAACTTACGTTGAATTGTGATGTGGCGATCTGCTTTTGATCACAGTCTCATTGTATTAACATAAAAAAACAGTGACCGTGTTACTAAGGAATGAAGGCGAAATGGTGCATAGCAGCATTTACTACCCTTTTTGTGCTTGCTTTTTTAGCATGGTGTCTATTCAGTATTCCATGGTTGGAAGTGCATGATGCAACTGCTAATATATTTTATGAAATGAGGAGATTATTATATAATCTGTAATCTGACATGTTTTGCATCTGACAACAATTAGAGTGTTTTGTTGTTCCCATGTGACATGTACAATTCCTATGCATGAAAGAAATTCTGTCATCATCTATTTACACTATCGTATGACAAACCTGCGTTTTTCACAGATGTTATACTGAATGTCTGTTTTTTTTTTTTTGTACAATAAAAGCATACAGTAACCAGGTGCCATCAAACTTAAAAAAAGGACACTAAATCACTATAAAAACACTGTAAAAATAGTCCATATTACTCATGTGTTATTTTCTGATAAAGTCTACTGAAGCCATCCAGTATAGTTTTGTTTGAAAAAAAAAAGAAAAAAACAACTCTAAAACTGTCCGAAAAATAAAATAAAATAAAATAAATATAATTTGGCCTTTTTATTTATTTATTTATTTATTTAAATGTGATCAAGTTTATTTGCGATTTGAGAGCTACATTGGAGAAGACTTTCTGTGTAAATGGTTACTTAAATAATTACTGATTACTTATTATTGCTTAAAAGATTACTTAAAATTCACTTCAGAAAACATCCGAAAACTTGAAATATATCACATTAGTCGTATAGTGCATATGCCCTATATACTTTCATTATATGGAAAAGAGCAGCATGGATATTCTGCCAATGTTCTCCTTTTATGTTCAACAGAAGAAAGGAGGCCATACAGGTTTGGAATGACATGAGGGTGAGAAAATGATGACAGAATTTTCATTTTTTGGATAAACCATCCCTTTAAGCTTCAGTAGAAAGCACACAACAGACGTAAAAACAGATATCTTTTCTTTTCCAAGAATCTCGCCTTACCATGCAGATTTTCCCTCGCCGTCTCTCAGTAGAAAAAAAAACCTGTTTTCATCTGTCTTTTTGCACTTCTTAAAAGTCACTTCATCAAAGTGATGGATAATACATCCAACAAGATAGCAACGGCAGCAATTACTGTTCAGCCGTGGCATCACATCGCAGAATACACAAAATATGATTCCCCTTTTAATGCATATGACCTCCAGAATTTATTGCAGGTACGTACATTTATAAGAAAGTGGATTTTGGCAAGTTGGCACCGGTGAGCCCCCTGGGGTGTGTATTTTATACTGACAGCGAATCAGAGTTATCAGCACCTATCAGATAATGCATTTATCATTAAATTTCACATTTGCATTTCAATCTGGAAAGGAAATGAGCATTGGCGGCGTAAGATAAGAGCAGTAGGGACGACGGTAATAAACGGTCCCTGTGATCAGGCAGCCAGTAGGGCTGAGGGGGTCAGTCACACAACGATGGGGGCAAGCGCATACAAAAAGAGGCATCATAGACCAGTTAAGGCTTTCCGGAAGAAAATGCTGAGCTTTAAACTCCTAAAAAAAAATGGAGGGGGGCTAAGCAGCCCAATGTCTCTCTGATCATCCATCCTGTAATGCTGAGAGTGAGACAATTCCCTCCCTATTTGTTTTGAATGAATGATTTTTGTTGGTTGTCTGTGAAAGTATCACACAAAGAAACATGTACCATAACAACACTAGACTGTTGCATTTTCTGATGGAAATGTGAGTGGTGCCTGAGGTCTCCAGATGTGTCGCGAGTGTTAGTCGGTGGGATTCTTTTCACCTGTTTTATCGCCTGCTAGGTGAAAATTGTAAATCTGATCTCTTAGAAAAAGAAACATACAAAAAGCTGCATGATTTCTGGTGTCACTCAGGTTTGGCGCATAAATGGAGCCAGACGTGTTACATGCTGAAGTTCAATATTTTGTGTTAGAGGTATAAGCACGGTTGCCTTGGCAAACACTGTTAACTAGTCTGATATCAGTCGAGAAGTTGGTGTTATAGTTTCAGTTCATTTACTGATGCATAATACTGTACATTTACAGTTATTATCTAATTACAATCAGACATTTTTTATTATTATTTATCACCATGTATGGCATATTTCAGTGTGCAAGCTAATTTTTTCTCTATTTTTACATTTGTTTATTTTTACGTTTGTCATCTAACTCTCACTTAAAGTTTATCTTTAAAAACACTGATTATTTAATAACACTGTTAAATACAATAAAATGTAAACAAATAAAAAAAATAATTTATAAAAATAAATTAAAATAAAAACGAATCCTCTGTAGAGTCATGAGTAAAATAAAGTAATAAATAAATTATTCACTGTGTGAATTATAACGTTGTGATGCCTGAATTCCATTGTATAATTTCAATTTGCAACAATTTATTGTAATTTTTTGTGTTTTATATATATATATATATATATATATTTAGTGTTATATTTGATCAAGAATAAGTTACGTAATTTATTCATGATGGCAAAGATTGAGTTTTCAATATTACTGTCTTTACTGTATTTTTTAAATGAATGTTCTATAATTTCTAAAACATTAAAAATAATTAATTATTCACATTTTTTCCAAATTCCAGTTATCCAGAATTGTGATGTTGGCGCATCCCAATAATCGTTACACCAAAAAAAGAAGGAAAAAAATTGTGTTGTGTAACAAATGGTGTTACATATGACCCGTTTAGCTTTATTTCTTCTGTGAAACCCAAAATGTGGTGCTTTTCTGAATATCCAAGTTACAAAAGTAGATTTATACGGTCAGTCAGAATCCTGACAGTTAAAAACAGTTACAAAAAGAACAATAAAAACCACTATAAAAAAACATGAAAGTAGTTCATATGAATCATGTGCTATATTCCAAGTCCTCTGAAGTCATACGATAGCTTTGTATAAGCATCAGATTGACATTTAAGATGTTATTCACTGAATATCTTGCCTCCAGCTCTCAAATCTCATTGGAGCCACATGAGGGTGAGTAGATAATGACAGAATTTTCATTTTTGCCTGAACTATCCCTTTTAATCTAGTTTGTCAGATTCATCTCACTGCTGAATTCCATATTTACCTCCCACCACGATCTCTCTGATAGCGCCGACGGTTGCTAATGCTGTTGATAATCTTGTTACATTACACAGATACGATCTATTCTACATGCCCCATTCGCTCCTCACAGAGACATTACTGTCAAACTCCAGCAGGAATGTGGATTTCTGGCAAAATAGAATGCAAATGAGAAAATCGCCCAACAGGAAGCAACCCTCTCAGAATACAGGATATGACATCGCTCACGCAGCTGCATCACTGTCTCTTGTGGAGCTGTACAGTGGACATTAATCTCCGCACGTAATAACCACATTCACTTTCACGTCATGTCTTCTTCTGAAAGGCCATTTCTCCCCTTTCATTCCTCCCATTGTGTTGGAAAAGTCAGATGGGCCTGTTATAATTTAAATAAAGATGGGAATCACACCATCAAATATGAACATCTCAAATGGCATGACTTCCTGTTCGCAGCGATTAAAAGCAAATTTATTTAGTTTAAGAGTCTACCTTATCACTTTATTTATTTTATTTTTTACTCCTTTTTTAATGTTCAAATCTGGAGTCTTTGTTATTGCCCGGCTTAAGTTAAAATGCATGATTACGATCGGAAACAGATCATTTTTAATTGTTCGGTGTGAATGGGATATTTAATAGAGAGTACATCAAAAGAAGGACAGTATCTTAATGAAGAGACTCGCACAGGTTGCTCCTGCTTTAAGAATCTTTTAAAACCAATTCCAAGATTTGCTTTAGGTGTAAAACTGGCAGAAGTTCACAAGCTTCAATGTTAAAGAGGTCACAAATCAGTGGTGTTTTACGTGGTACCTGGCCAGTGTTATTTTGGTATCATTGAGATACTGTTAAAGTTGTTTTAATATTTTGAATATATATATATATTTTACTTAAAGTTTTAGTAATTTTGTTGTGTTTTTGTCATTTTTATTAGTTTTTGTTGATTTTAAATATGTATGTAGAGTTTTTATTAATTATATATTTCAGTTTTAGTTGTTTTAGTACATCAAATTAAACTAAATGAAAATCAGAAATGTTGTCTTCAAAACTATCTGAAATTAACAAATTTTAATATATGTCATTTTAGTTTATATTTAATTCATTTATTTCAGTTAACATTTATTTCAAGTTGAATTTTTTATATATTTTAATTTTAGTTAACTATAACCATGTACCTGACAGTGTTATTTTAATTTTAGTTACCTTTTTTTTGTCATTTTGTTGTGTGTTTTTGTCATTTTTATAATTTTTTTTTTTAATATGTATATATAGTTTTATATTTATATTATATTATTTTAGTTTTAGTTTTGGTTATTTTAGTGCATCAAGTTAAAGTAAATGAAAATGACATATGTTGCTTTAGCAACTAGCTGAAATAAAAATAATATATTTTTATTTCATTTTATTTTAAGTATTTTTTTTTTTTATCTATAATAACCCTGGTACCTGATTGGCCGAACTTTGTTTGTGATCTTGTCTGTGTACCATGTTCCTTGCACATGAGAGGTGGTGTAAAACATGGAACATTACTATAATTACAATAATTTTGTGTAGCATAGAACTGATTACGAATGAGCAAAGCTAACTAAGTAGTATGTTTGTGAATGAATGTTTTAGGTGACAGATTGATTCTCATTCATGCCCATGCACTGATTTTTAATCTCTTCTTTTTAAAGTGTGTGACTGTTTTCCATTGTTTGAACCTACTGAACGAGTCGGTGCTTTGAGTCTGAACCAGACACATTTGTGAATGACTTAGTTGAGTGTAAGATTCATTGCCTAGTTCAGAACAGAGAAAAAAAACAGTTTTCACCACTTACTACAGTAATGATACAACCAGCAGAGAACAGATCCAAAGATTCAAGACACTTGGATGGATCAAAATGGTCAGAGAGAGGCTGAAAAATGAACACGAAAAGCTACATTATGGCAATTCTTGGCACAAAAATATGATTTGACCCCTATAAGCACTTGAGTTCCACAAAAGTTCACTTCTAGCTTCCTTCTAGTCCGTAAGCATGTTCTGATTAAAGGAACATCCAGTCTCAGCTCATAAAGGCAGTGCTCTGTTATCTGCTCCTCCGTCCCCTTCATTCTCTTTCGTCATGGGCTTCTGTATATTAGTGGTAATAGCCTGTACAGCTATTTTGTTAATTATCATGGACGTCTTTGATACATATCTTGACACGCTCCTCAAGGCATAAAGAAAGTGCATGTGCAGGAACAGAAAGGGAAGGAAGCTTTTATGGATTAATGAACTTCTTCTTTGTACTTATCACTATGTCTGCCCTGAAATAGAAGCCTTTAACTTTAACGTAAAGGAGTTATACTGAGGAAAATACATTTTTGTCTCTCTTGTATTAAAGTTTATATATACAACCCCAATTCCAGAGAAGTTGGGACGTTTTGTAAAATGCAATAAAATCAAGAATCTGTGATTTGACAAAAGTACAAAGAAAAGATTTCCAAAGTTTTCACTGACCAACGTAAATGTATTTTGTAAAGATGAACACATTTTGTTTTTGACAGCTGCAACACATTCCAAAAAAGTTGGGACAGAGGCAACATAAAAGTGAAAAGCTTTAGAATATCCACGTTAAACTGTTTTGAAACAGTTCACAGTAAGCAGGTGAATTGGTAATAGGTCAAGGTATCATGTTTGAGTATAAAAGGAGCATCTCAGTCTTTACAAGCGAAGCTGGATAATAATAATAATAATAATAATAATAGTAATAATAATAATAAATGTTTCTTGAATAGCAAATTAGCATATTAGAATGATTTCTGAAGGGTCATGTGACACTAAAGACTGGAGTAATGATGCTGAAAATTTAGCTATTTTTCACAGGAATAAATTATTTTTAAAAATATATTCAAATAGAAAGTTATTTTAAATAGTAAAAATATTTCACAATATTACTGATTTTACTGTATTTTGGATCATATAAAGGCAGGCTTGGTGAGCAGAAGAGAATTCTTTAAAAAACATAAAAAATCTTACTGTTCAAAAACGTTTGACTGGTAGTGTATATATAAAAAATGTATTTATAGAAAGGTCCACGTATATAGTCAAATTAATTTATATTTTATTTATTTTAAAGGGGTCATATGATGTTGCTAAAAAGAACATTATTTTGTATATTTGGTGTAATGAAATGTTTTTATGCGGTTTAAGGTTAAAAAAACACATTATTTTCCACATACATTATTGTTTCTCCTGTGTGTGTGTGTGTGTGTGTATTTTTATGTTATGTTGTGTCCTGTTGTGTTATGTTGTGTTTTACATTATTTACTTTTTTTAATATTATATATTATATATTCTGAGAATGCATGAGGAGAGGATGATGAATGGAGAATCTTGGTCGTCCAATGAGCATTGAGTAACCTTCAGCTAGATCCAATCAACTTGAGGACTGACACACCTCCTCATGGGCGGCTCTCTAAGCTCAGCAGTGCCTGTCGGACACAGTCGGTTTCGTCTGTGTGTGCCAACTGGGCCCAGGCCATGAGTCGAACACGGGCAGGTTCTGCTGAAGAAGCCTTGAAGACAGACAGGCCTCACAGTCAGGAAGCACGTATAGATTCCCTGTTCTCCTCTCAGCCCACCTGTACGTGGAGCTGACACTGTCCGCCCTTGACCGGACCCCCTCACCCGCACCAAACAATAGCCGCTTCAGCTTTAATGCACATATGTCATGCTAAGTGAATTTGTGGAGCAGATGGTCACGATAGCATGGCAGGTGCCTCGACAAATGTTTGCGTTTGCTGTGCTGCTATTTATATCGGCGCAAAACACAGCGGCACAAATATTTGAAAAGGCCATTGGGTGTTTTTTCAACATGCGTCACAATTATCAACGTGTCTTTTTTTGTTCTTCCCAGCCCAAAACAAACAGATGGCAGTTATGGGTTCAGTGCTAACCGCTTAGATTTCTGTGCAGATCTGAAAATGCGCAGCGAAAATATGGATGAAGGTCTTAAAGGAATAGTTCACCCAAAAATAAATATTCTGTCATCATTTACTCATGTCGTTCCAAACCAGCATGATGGTTTTTTTTTTTCCTGGGAAACACAAAATGAGATGTTTATGCTTTTCAATCTAATGAAAGCAAATGAGGCTACAAAAATGCCAAAAAAGCAACCAAAAATAATGTAAAAGTAGACTGTGGCTTTTGTGTTATATTCCAAGTCTTTTAACTGCAAAAATGACTTTTTGAAAATTCTGTTCATTTACTCACCTTCATGTCATTCAAAACCTGTTTGACTTTCTTCTTTTATTTTATTCATTCATTCATTTTTTTTTTAAAGAATGTTGTTAACCAGACAATTTTGGTTCCCATTGATTTGTATTGTATTTTTTGTCCACAAAATAGAAGTCAACAGGAAATGAAACTGTTGGGTTACCAACATTCTTCAAAATATTTTCTTTCTATCTACAGAAGAAAGAAAGTCATATGGGTTTGGAATGACATGAGGGTGAGTAAATTTGGATGGTCAAGTGAAAAAAATACACTTTTATTCTGGATATCAAGATATATTCATATCAAGCCGTGTTGCATCTCAAATAAATGTGTTGTTTTAAGGATTTTTAGATGTCTTTGCTGGAAAATGAATATTTTTAGATAATTTAACTGAAAGCGTGCAAACAAAAATGAGACATGAGCTAATGCAGATGGGTCTATTTTCGTAAAGAAAAAACTAATTTATGTCTGTTGCTCTCATGAAGGTATCATATGGCTTTAGAAAACCTGAATATGATGTACAACTGCATTTATTGGACTTTTGTGCTGCATTTTTGTGAAGCTTTATGGAACTTGTCAGTCTGTGGTCACAGTAGGATTGGAATGACTTCAGGGTTAGTAAATTATACCAGAATTTTTATTGTTGGATGAATTAACCAGTTAATGGTGCCACTGATTTAGCATATTTAACACACAATTACAAACGTCACAAGGGTTTGCTCCTTTAACACATAGACTGTTTGAATCAGTCTGTGTATGTCAACATATTTAGCAATGACCTAGAATCCAGGAATTAAACATTCAAATAGCTGCAAACCGGCACTCCATTGTCTGCTTGTTGACAGCTTTTGAATTACATGCTATAATGCTGGGCTTTCAGATAAACATCCCACCGTACCCACACAAAAAAAAAAATGTCGCATACAAACTGTTAATCAGCGTTCGTCGACCAACAGCCTGCTCGTGTCCAGCGACGGGCAAAGTTTCTCATCTTTCTTTTCGCGTTTGTATCTTTTCCTCTAATTATTCACCGAACTCTGTTAAGTCACGGTGCCGTCCGAGGGGAGGGAGGGGGGCCCAGATGCAGATTAGGCTCCTGAAGATGAGGGTCTAAAAGGGATTTAATGGTAGAATGGATTAGAGAAATCCTTGTAACAATGTTAAATAATTATAGTTCCAGCCGAGATCAAAGCAGCATTGATTGAACCCCTCAAGCCTTTAACACAGAGAGGAAAGAGGGAGAGAGCGTGAGAGAGAGAGTCTTGGAAAGCGAAGATTGGTAAACTCCTGCTCGGGCCGCAGCGGCGCTCGCACATGTGGATTGCCGAGGAAGCGTGTGGATAAAAAGATGTATCCTTTAGGAGAGCTCCGTCTGGCTTTTGTCACTGGAGCTGGAGATCCATTTGAGAGGTCTGATAACAGCCCAGACGAACTCGTGAGGGAACGTTGTCAGAGGCGCTCACGCTGATACCTAAGCGTTTTAAGACGACTTATAGACAGACCGGAATTTAATGTATGCAAAGCACCAAGTTTGAGCGGAGGCTTTCAGTCGGAGTTGTTTATTTCCCATGTAATCAAGAAATTTTGACATGCCTGGCTGCTGCTCATTTTCCGAGCGAGGGTGTCTCGTTCGCTGCTCTCAGCCATCTTACCGCAGGCTTTCTCTGCTAGTCTCGCGCAGATAAGTGGTATTGTGCGAAATCAGATTGTCGTGACAATGCGGTACAGTAGAATTTGCTACTGAATGAGCCAGGTTATGTAGACGAGGTGGGTCGAAGAATCGATGTATTTAAAAGGACTAAATAAGGTGGATATGATTTCCGATGATGTTTGGCAACTGAACTAATACAACAATCCCATGCATGAATGCCCGTTTGTGGGCGGGGCTCGGTTTTGTGTTTACTGGGGAGGGAGGAGCTAAGATTTGGTACTTCACTGCTGCACACACAGTGGCTGATTCTTTTGCTGATGATATACTCAAGCTGAGATTAGCCTGCACTCTTCGCTCGTAGTCTTAAAGTGTCCAGATGCAAATTTCTCCACTGATCCGAGATGTTAAGAGGTTTAAGAGCAATGACTTCATGCTTGTTAGCAATGGAATCAATCTGAAAATGAACTGATGTAGTGAACAGGCTAGAATAATGCTGCACCCTTTATTATCAAACTAAGATGTTTCTATTTCACTGTTCAGATATGAATATAGACCTCTGTTGTGTGCTGGGAAGTAATACGTTTTTTTTTTTTTCTAGAAGCAAATCTGTCTTTATTTATTACAATTGTTTTATTATTATTTTTATATTTTGATTTTGATTTTATGATTGATTTAATTTATTAAACAGATGACTCTATATTCTGATTGGGTGAGGCGCATTCGAAAGCATTATAAAATAAAATCTGACAGTTAATTAGAAACCGCATGACTTATACATGCAGTCAGAATTCTCCGATCCAAAGCTTAGGCAGACCTTTTGACAGCTACATGGAATATGGGCGGAATAAAAGCAAGAGAAGGAGGGCAAACAGAGGGTGTGCTGTGAGAGGCATCCATATCAAAGCAAACGCCCCCCTTATTTGGGGGAGGAGCAGAAAAAATAAAATGCACATTCGCTATTCTTCCACAAACCCCAAAATACCTCCACTTCTACCAGTACAGTCGGGCCATTCATGGAAAGCCTTATGACATCATCTCAGAAACAACAACTAATAATAATAGTAATAATAATAATTATTATTATTATTATTATTACTGCTGTTGTTGTTGTTGTTGTTATTATTTTGTTCTAAAGAATTCCACATAAAACTTATAGTTTCTTGTATGTGTGTGTGTTGTGGTATTCAATTATGCAATTTTCATTGGCATATTAATCATCTTTTCAACAAACAAGTCAGCGTTAATTAAAGCAAAGCATGGATAAAGATGTGTGACTGGATCATCACTCTGTTTATCACCGCACACAGAGCCAGAGTCAAATAAATTCAGCCTGTGACAAGAATTTCAATGTCCGTCCTCTTTTCCATATCGTCTTCGTGAATGTGTGTGTGTTTGGAGAGAGGGAGAGAATGAGGAGTTGGGGAATGAGTGTGTTGTCATGGTAGCTCATCTTTTGTAAAGGTTCTTGACTGGAGATGAATTGATTTGTGGTTGGAGAGAGTCGTCTGATTGTGAAATCTCCTGAATGATTTTTGTAGAGTTCAGCACAGAGGAAAACTCTATTTAGATGTATAGCGATTTAAAGGAGTTCTCACTTATGTTTCATTTGTGTATCAATATGCATCAGAATGATGTTAATTCCTACAGATGCCATATTGATCGTTTGGGAGGGTTTTCTGGGTTTTCATTGGCAGTGGTTGGTAGTTTGGTATATCGGCAACAGGATATATGTCATTTTTATTTATTTATTTATTTGAAAAAGTAATACGTCACAAATACCAACCCTTAAAAAATGTATAATAAAT
>NW_015656001.1:1176513-1187283 GCF_001515625.1 Sinocyclocheilus rhinocerous | reverse complement strand
TTAAAAAAAATAAAAAAATAAAAAAAATATATATATATATATATATATATATTAAAATTAATAAATACAATAATTTTAAGAAATGAACTTATGAGTAGTATCTCTAAGCATTTAGTAAGCCAGTAAGTCTGTAACATAATTCGGTTATTTTATAATTCTTTTAAAAAAATTTTTGTTTTATTGTTCATTATATATTTTTTGTAATTTAAAAAAAATTAAATAATCATAATAAATATGACAAATTGTAAAAGACAAAATGAATGGTTTTAAATGATCAATTATCAGTGTTGTACCAGTGCCTGATTATTATTATTATTTTTAGAAGACTTTTTAAAAGCGTGAAATGGACTTGTCATGACTTCATTTTTTAATGGCTCAGGTGATTGGCTCAAAACAGCCTGCCAGCAGAACTGAGCGCCCTTGAGCAAAGATGGCAGATTTCAAATGGTGCACATCCATGGGGTCCTGTGCCAGCCGAGCAGCTGCCATTGAAAGGAATGGAAATGCTACCGGATAGATTCCTCCAGGTATTACAGAGCCGGAGGTTCAGACAGACAGAGCTGTACCGGGACTGCAGCTCCAGCTGCGGAGGTTCAGGCGTGTGTGGGCCGGCAGCTCTCTTCTTCTCTGACTTTATCAGCTCACACACTTGTGGGCGAGACGAGGGCGAGTCTCACCCTCTATACCTTAAACACAAGATCTCTGTGGTTTGAAGCACTCGGCTGCTCCTCTCTCCTCCGGCGTCGCTCTCTGCCAATCTGAAAGGCAAACAGACCTACACTGGAGCTGGTAAAATCACACACACACACAAACACTTCGTTTCTGCTGTGTTAGCTTGAATCTAAATGCACTCAAACAGAATGTTGCACAGGAGCGAGATCTGTTCTCCAGGAAGACAGACAGAGGGAGAGAGAGGGAGAAAAAAAGAGAGAAATAGAAGCAGAGAAAGATGGAGAGAGAGAAACCAGAGTCAAAAACCACCACATAACAATGCCGGAGAAAAATCAGAACATTTTCCAGCGAAAGATGGGCCATTTCCAAATCCTCGTGCCCTATCAGACAAATTAAAGTAAATCAAGCATGAAATGAAGCAGGAGAGCCCGGAGATAAGACTCCTTTAAGTCCTTTCCAGATTAGGATAGGGGAAGAGAGGTGCATCTGCTCTCTGCCAGCCGAGGTGGCTAGCTTCTCATTTCACAATAGCAGCCTGTGTATAGGATTACTTTCCCCTGTCACCGACACATACACACAGACACACTCAGTCCGAACTTGTCCTTAGTGCGTCGCTCACTAACTTGTTTTACACGTTTTGACAAGTGATCTATAAATGTACAGCAGCTGGTTGATCATGGAATTGTGTGAAAACGTACTAGGTGATGCTTTAACCTATAGTCACGTTTTCTAATAGTGTTCCTGAACTGGTAGAATGTGGTGAAAGCAATGTGAAGGTCATGAGTTCGATTCCCAGGGAGCGTGCATGTTGGTAATTTATTCCTTAAAGCATTAAATAGGCTATAAATGGGTAGTTGAGAGGAAGTTCTTTTAGGAAGTTGATATTAATCAGGTTGTGTGCATTCGCTCGAACTGATTTGCTGAAATCAAAACAGGGTCATCTGGTGATTTTTTTTTTTTCATATCGCAATATATATAGTAGAAAAACTAAATATCGCAATGTGAGTTTTTTCCAATATCGTGCAGCCCTAAATAACCGTATGTTTTCTTTTGGGTGAACCAGTAAACAATGTAAAATGCTGTTGCTGGCGTTTTGTGACAACTTACCTCACATTGTGTAAGGAGAAAACTTTATTTTTTAATCAATGTTCAAAGGACTTTTTTTGTAGCCAGAACTTTGTGGTTTTTACAAACCTAAAATTAAACCTACTATAAGAAATATCCCCAGAGTAAAAGCATTCTAGCGTAAAGAAGGAAAGTTCATATCCATGTTATTTTTCAGATGCAGTTTCCCTCCACATCTATAATTCTCCATATTTTGCAGATGGGCAGTTTCTTTTAAATATTACATTCTCGCCATGAAATTTTAGCACCGGCATTAATTATGTAAGAGTTACTATATTACCATCTAAAATGATTCAAACACAAGCCTTCCTGTAGCGCTACCAACACAAAAGTCATAGGTTTGATTCCCAAGGTATCAAGCATAAAAATGTGAAATGAAAAATTGAAACACATATTTTGGTTTCAGAGTCAGGACTGATGTTTCTCCTCTTGACTTCTCCCTCATCAGGAGTTTGTTAGTTATTAAACAGCATGGCCGTGACCTTCTACGCCCCGGTGTCAGGTTTAGGCCTTTTATCACCCTCTATCTTCAGCCATTTAAAAACTCCTCCTGAAAGTGACTGATTTAACCTGCTTTTACGCCGTTTATATCAAAACCGGATGAGAGAGAGAAGGGGAGAGGGGGAAAAAAACTTAATCCATCTTATCTGTTGACTGTCAAACTGCTGGAGCTAAGACCTCCTCACAAAAGACAACTGGGTCAGGCAGGCAGGAGCGGCCGGATTTGTGCTGGAGGAAAGTTTGAAATGTGGTAATTGACTGGAGGGGTGGCTGCGGATAGAGCTAATGACCCGCTCGAGCCACTGGAGAAAAACAGCACCTGTAAATGCAGAGGAAAAACAAACATGTGGGAGATACGTGAGCTGTTGTGTGACCCGGGAGCTCGGTAGTTATTAACACACCCACAGATAAGCGTGCGTTTATTTGTGTGCGTCTTGTGGAAGGGAAATACATCTGAACGTTCTCCTTCAGATCATCGAGAACGCAGCGAGATTCTTTCAGAGGGGCTGAAAGCAGCATTCCCATAATTCAAAGTATTTGTGAGCGTTTCCAGTGATTGCAGGCACCATTAGTCAGTCCGTGCTGACAGGAGAAAGAGGAATTATATCCCACATGAGCACTGAGATTTGTAACACATCGCAGACTATCAAATTTGTTAGCTGGAGAAAGTCTCCTCTAGATTCAGATAGGGCATCTTCCTCAAAGTTTACGTCTAATCTTTTGTGTCCTATCATTCAGAGTGACAGAAGGGAAAGAAGCTTTGGAGATTGTTGTCGGAATGACTTTGCTCAGGTTTTGATTGGAATGAGCTGGAGGAAACTGGACGATCAAGGTTTAACTGGTTAGTTCCTGCTGGGAGATATGGTTACTACAGCATTTGGCTCTAAAAGCGTCATTCTTCATTGGTGATCATTGAAAAGCAGCCATATATTCTGAGTCAATATATAAAAAAAACAAATAAATAAACAAATAATACATTTCATTATATTATATTATAGTAGATGTTTTACTAGTGCTTTTTGTACTATAGTAGTGCCATGGTATTCTTTGAAGCACTGTGTAAATTCTATGGTACTTAATAATGACAGTTCAGTACAGTACCATCATATATTTATCAGCGTCAAAACTACATATTGTCACACTTATTGAAATGAGGAAAAAAAATCTGGTGATAAATATTTATTACCATCCATTAAACTGTATTTTGTAGTATTTTTATTTTTATTTATTTGTTTGTTTGTTTGTTTGTTTATTTAGGCATTAAAAGCACCACCATTCAAAAGGTTGGGGTCAGTAAGATACTTTTTTTTTTTTTAAAGAAGCTCACCAAGACTGCATTTATTTATTTAAAAATACAGTAAAAACGGTCATACTGTGAGATATTATTTTATTGAATTAAAACTATTTTCTATATTAATTTATTTTAAAATATAATTTAATCCTGTGATGCAAAGCTGAATTTTCAGTATCATTACTCCAATCATTGATTGCTGCTTAATGTTTTTGTGGAAACAGTTTTTTTTCCAAGATTCTTTGAAATAGAAATGTTTTGTGGAATTATAAATGTCTTTATTGTCACTTTTGATACATTTAATGCATTCTTGCTGAATAAAAGTAGCTTTTTTTCTGATATCTTACTGTCCCCAAACTTTTGAACAGTAGTATATATCAAGTTGAATGGATTCCATTTGATTCCATCACTGCACCATTATAAATGCACAGTACTTTTTTTTCTAAGTGTAAGACAGACAGTTTCTTCTTGCATAAATGATGCATGTTCTCAGAATACTCCAAAATTCCAGTCTCTTTTTCTAAGAGGTTAGTTTATTAAGAGAGAGAGAGAGTGTGTGAGAGAAAGAAAGAGAGCGAGTGAGGTAAAAAGGTCCTCGTGTGTTTTAAAACAAGTGTCTGCCGAGGAGATAATGGTAAAGCCGTGGGATAAAAATGATGCATTTGCTTCTCTTCGAGCTGATAATGGGGGTTTGGAGGGGGTGGAGGAAAGTTCATCGCTCTCTTATCGAAGCGCTCTGACATTTCTCCTTCAGCTGTAAAATTTCAGATCACATATCTCCTTCAGAGCTCCTGCACCTTTTGTGGAGTGATACAGAGCTCTCCATTTCTCTCCACGTGCTCCTCACAGTATGTTCATTTGCTTCAGCTGCTGTACATCTTGATATGTGACTCCTGCATTGTCATACATGGCTGATGGCAATTTATACTTTGGAAAACGACAAATTCATGACCTTTTTTTTAAACATCCATCTTGATCTGATCCAGATCATTTCTGAAGTGTGAATGTGAGGATGACTATTAAAAACAAGAACTGTGTGTTTTTGGGTAAAATGCTATTAAAGGTAAAGCATGCGATTTCTGCACCACTGTCGCCGCCTTCTCAAAAGGTTGTTTCTTTCTCTTCCCGTGCTGTGACCAGGGGCGGACTTAACCAATAAGTGAGGTAAGCGGCCGCTTAGTGCCCCGTGGTCGTGGAATCAGGGGGCCCCATCTGATAGGCCTATTGGCGAAACATGTTTGCAGCGTTGAGCAATGTAGCCAATCACAGACATAGCCTATCGTTTCATTTCTTGAACGCAATGACCCGAAGTGTTTAAGTTAGAATCCACTCACCGCTCAAAATGCCAAGTTTTTGTCAAGTGCCGAGTTCTGCAAGCTTGGGAATCCCCTCATTATAACAAAGTGTAGATACGATGTAAATAAGAGATTCACTGTGCCGTGTAGAGAGCTTATTAACGGAATGCGTGAGATCGCAATGAACTGAAGTGAGCGACAGCTTTTAGAGATTAAATGAGGGAGCGCTCTTTTCGCGCATTCTAGGCTGTATAATACTGTCTGACTGTCTCAGAACAGGGATATTCACCTCAGTAAAGAAATTATTGTGTTTCAAGTCATAATTTTATTTGTCTTGATGTTTCAAAATGACTCGCTGGTTTGTGTGCTTTTCCTAGGTGCGCCGGCGCGAACTGCCGCGCATTCGTATAAATCCACGAATGCAATGACTGGAGATTTTCGCTTAATAATAGGCTAACTTAGATTACATTTGTTTATCGGCAAACCCTACCGTATGCCTTCAGAACACTTGGAATATTAAATGAGTTGCATGGGATAATTTTATGTTAGTAAAAAGAATGAAAAAGTTTACAATTTATTAAACGGACAAGTAAAAGCATTTTTTTTTTCTTTTTTTTGTGATCCAAAAAATACAAATAAGATAGCCTAATATGGCTAACAGCATCAGGTTGAATATTACTGGTTGTGAAGGGATAAATAAACTATAACCTGTAATGGAAGCGAGCGAGCAAAATAAGGATTAGGCGTAAAAGAGCACATAGTTATTCTGTTGGGGCCCCATACCTGGAATTTGCTTAGGGCCCCCAAATCACTAAGTCCGCCCCTGGCTGTGACGTTGTACTTGTTGGTTCCTAAAAACGTATGTTTTGGTCTAGTTTTTGTCTGTATTTTAGAGGTGGGAGACGTGACCCCCTCCATCCTCCATCGTCCCTCCGTCATGGGGGGAAACAAACAGTTGCCGTGTGCAGCATCTTTTTGGGGCTATCAGAGAAAGATCTGTGCACACAAAAGGGACATTCATAGTTCTGCCAGGGATCTGTGGTGAGGGGGAGCAGACCCCGGAGGAGAGCGACAGATGATCTTATCTTGGGAGGAGTGGAGAGACGGGGGGATGGAGTTCTCTTCACTCATATCAACAGCTCCTCCGTGCCAAGATGGTGGCATTTCAGCGCTGGTTGATGAGAGAGCTTTCGGGTGATTCGACCCGTGAGCTCTGCTGAGGACGCTTCATTACCACTTCAAAACTGATCTTGCCGTTTCTGTTTCAGTGAGACTCAACTGATGGGTTGTGACCCTCAGTTTGTTCTGATAATGGCCACACAGGGAAAGGCAATGCTAAATGCTTGTAGTAAAATGCAACTACCCTGCACAGATTAAACTAAGCTGGTTTGATGGTCTTAGCTGGCTTAAACAGGTCTAGCTGGTCTACCAGCCTGCTTTAGTTGGTTGACCAGCTGGTTTGTAATCTTCTGAAACCAAAAAACATACCAACCTAACCAGACTAGAACAACAGGTAAGACCAGCAAACCAGATTAGGTTATAATTTTGCTTGAATATTTTATACTTATTATTCAAAATAATGTGTGATATCATCGTTTTCAATAATGTGCTAATCTGTTAACATCTAAAAAAAAATGCAAGATATGATAATCTATAGTTAGGACAGCAAAGTAGACAACCATAAAAAACTAAACATTCCTGTTGAGTTTAACCATGTTTTGTTGACTTATTTTATTTTATTTATTTTATTTTATTTTATTTTAATTACAATTCTGGAAGTAATTTTGGATGACACTTGATGTCTAAAATTAAATAGTAATAAAATAAAATCCCTAAAGATAAACCAGCTTATGTATTATGAAAAATAAAGTAAAGAACCATACAAATCTTTCCTGGGTTTGGCAACATTTTGTTGACTTTTTTGATACAAAATTGATTTTTGGTTCCAATTTTGGAGTGGCACTTGATATCCTTGAATTATACTGTAAATCAGCTGTGATTTACAAAATGTAAACAATAAAATAAATGACCATAAAAATCTAAATATTCCTGCTGGGTTTAACAACATTTTTGTTGACTTTTTTGGTACCAATTTTGGATTGACACTTGATGTCTAAAATTAAATAATAATGAAATAAAATCCTGAATATAAACCAGCTTATGTATTATAAACAATAAAGTAAAGAACAATACAACTATTTCCTGGGTTTGACAACATTTTTGTTTACTTTTTTTCAGTACAAAATTGGTTTTCAGTTCCAATTACATAAAATCTGAAATATAAAATAAACAACTGTAAAAATCTAAACCTTCCTGCTGGGTTTAACAACATTTTTTGTTGACTTTTTTTTTTTTTTGGTACCAATTTTGGATTGTCACTTTATGTCCAAAACTGAATAAAAATGAAATGAAAGATAAACTATATTCCATGAACTTATTTATAATCTGTTTCATTAGCTCTACTATGAGCTATACTCTCTCACTTTGTACATCAGGCTCTAAAATCTAAATTTACTCATTATTTTTTACTGTATGTTTGACTCGTGGCAAATCTAGATAAAAAGTACATGCATGTCAGTAATGGAGTGGCAAAGCCAGCATTCATCGGCATCCGTGCCAGATCCAAGCGGATAATCTGCGACTACATCTTGATCTCGTAATCTATGGCGAGTCAACATCTAAACGCTTGTGGCAAACATGGCGACGGTGGCAGGCTGGCTCATTACGCACACAGAGCCGTATGTCGTCGTCTTGCCTCTCGGGCTTATGTCGTATCGGTAACAGCTGGGACGAGCCAGCTGGGACGCGAGGTTTCGAGACGTGGCTTGGAACGCTTGGTGGACGACTAGCACGTTTGTACTTAACCAGCGTTCGGACTTCAGATGTTCTTGTGCTGCACGCCTTCCTCATTCACCCCAGCATGGGATGCACGGAAGACTTCAGCGAAAGTGTCAAGCCGGGCTAAAGAGAAACTTGTGCGATCATGGCGAAAGGCCACGAGGTCTTATCAGAGTAGGAACAGAGCACATCAAGCGGTGGTGGGCTAGCATAGATTTAGCCTGCCTGTGATGTGGACCAGCTGCGCTCCAGCGCTTAATTATTTCCCTTTAATGAGGTTCCCTACCTTCCAACAGGCTGGCGGGACTGCGACCGGCTTCAGAGAGACCCCCCGCCTCAAATTCTCCCACTATCTCTGCTGAGCTCCTTAACGGGCAATGAAGGCATTAGTGCATGGAACAGGAAATGAGGAAAATAATTCTTCTAACGTACAGTATATTCACATGCAGTATTTCACACTTGAATACTCTGGAAATACCGTGGTATTTTGATATTTACCATAGGACCGAATGATTGCAGTTTTAATTTACCATGGTCTTTATTAGCAGTGTGGTTCAGTAAATAATGTTTAGAGGCTAATACCGATAACCAATAATCACTATGATTGATCTGTTTGTCTGTAGTTGTCAAATATTCAATTTTTGCTACATGTTTACATGCTTTAAGGCAGTGGTCGCCAACCCGTCGATCGCGAAAAACAGTAAAATAAGTACAAAAATGCATTACATTTCTGGGGTTATATTAATGTATCACTGAAGGGAACTGTCTTGAGAAAAGTTTCGATGGCAATGGCATTTTCTTCTCCTCCGTATAAAGCGCAGCTCTGCTTTGTTTACAGCGGGAAACAAGGAACCGCTATATTGCGGTCGGTTCATAAGCAGTGTTGCCAAGTCCTTGGTTTTCCCGCGGAATTGGGCTACTTTAACACTAAAATAGGGGCGAGACCCTTTTGGGGGTAGGGGCGTGTTTGATTTGGTGATTTCAAATGTCAACACTGGCTACCAGAAATCGCTTACCCCACCTTTAACTGATAGAACTTTAGATTTTAGATTAGCCTAGTGCTTTAGAACTATTTTTCATTGTTAGTTCATGTTAGCTAATGTTACCTTATTGTAAATTGTTATCTTTTTAAATTCTCATTTGCTCTTGCTGAAGTCTCTGTCATGCGTTGTTGTGATATTTAGCAAATGTCTGGGAATCGTGGTAGTGAGATGTTTATTCAATCGCGGGGGAATTTCCATACAAGCAGACTGGCGTGTTAGTGTGTCACAGATACGCAGCTGATATCTGCAGTGAGAAACACAGCTAAATAGGTCATTTTAAAGTTCAGTCAGCACTGTACTGCTTTCAGCCCACAAAGACCATGCTGAAGATCATCTACCAACCAGCTTTTATTTAGCACAGGTCACGAAACATGCTGCACTACAGAAACACCTTTATGTTGTGTTCAGAGCGTTGCAGACACTGTCTGATTGCAGTCAAAATCACACATGATGTCTCTTTAATGTCTCTGTTCCCAGATAGAGAACAAATGGTGGTCTCCTGCTTCTAAGATGTTTCTCCTGAGAGTGTCTTCTCTAGAATTTCAGAAGAGATTGTCTCAACAATGTCTCAAACCAAAGATACCAAAGTCTACAACCCAAAAGTCAGAGATTTCAGCATGAAATTAAACATTTCTCATCAAATTCTCTCAAGACCAAATAATCCACACTCTTAAAAATAAAGATTCCAAATGCCATAGAAGAACTATTTTTTTTCTCAGTGTGAAGAACATTTTAGAAAACCTGGCAACCCTGTTTATTAGTGCCACCTGCTGTCAAGTGAGTGCGTCTCATTCAGACCTGCTGTTTTTGTTTCGTGCAGATGTTTTATGTAGCAAATAAATAAATAACACCTAAAGTCAGACCATTCTGTTATTGTTTGATGGAATGTATTGTTATTGTTGCCTCTAATTTCAAATGGCTAGATATTTTTGTTTAAAGCCAGTTTGTTTGTTATAAAGCAAATAGCCAATAAATACATTTGCTTAAAAATCAGTATCAGTATCAGAATCCAATTTGCTAGTTAAAAGAAAAGAAAATCTGAATTCTGAATCCGCTATGCGCATCACTAATTAAAATACTAAGTAAAAGGCCTCAAATTTGAAGTACAATGTGGGATGTCTTTTTCTATCAATTCTTCAATAGGTAGATCTTGTCTTTCATAAAGGCCGAGGTCAGGGATCTTGGGCCTAAAAAGGTTGGTGACCACTGCTTTAAGGCATATGCTGAATTCACTATATTGTAAAAATTATGTAACCTAAATAACCATTTTGTGAAATGCCATCATGTATACACTGCCGTTCAATAGTTTGGGATCAGAAAGATTTTGAATGTTTTTTTAATGGAGTCTCTTGTGCTCATCAAGGCTGTATTTATTTGATCAAAAATACAGAAAAAAAACTAATATTGTGAGATATTATTTCAATTTCTAATATTGGTTTTCTGTTTTAATATACTTAAAAATATAATTTATTTTGGTGATCAAAGCTGAATTTTCAGCATCCTTACTCCAGTCTTCAGTGTCACATGATCCTTCAGAAATCACTTTAATATGCTTATTTATTATAAGTGTTGGAAACAGTTGTGCTGCTTCATTTATAGATAATGATACTGGCTATTTTTCAAACTGTATATTATAATGATGTGATGCCTAAACTGAATTAGTTTTAAGGGCAAAATAGTATAATATATAGTATACTATATAGTATAATCTGTCATTTATTGCTTGTGATCATAATTTTAACATGGTGCGTCCCTAAAAAACGTCTCGGTTACGTATGTAACCCTCGTTCCCTGAAGGAGGGAACGGAGACGTCACGTCGGATGACCGACGAATTGGGATCTCGCTTAGAGGGACCAATCTACTTCGAGTGTAAACTAAACGAGCCAATGCACATTGGCATGCGATTATTGCATCCAGCTGCTGCTGATCACAGCGTGAGTATAAGTAGGCAGCAGATGCAACGCATATTCAGGTTTTCGCTGAGGAGCCGAGCCAGTGACCCGG
>NW_015656001.1:1174434-1176132 GCF_001515625.1 Sinocyclocheilus rhinocerous | reverse complement strand
CTAACAGTCTACTCTGAGAGTTAGTAGACATGTAGTTGCAAATTAATGAGAATTAGTTGACATGTAGTTGACATGTAGTTACAAAGTTACTTATAGTTAATATAATGTCTAAAGTGGACTATCGAAATAAAGTGTAACCTTTTATTCATCTAAAGAACCTTTTTTCCACTTAAAAATAAAGGTTCCAAAAGGTGATGCCATAGAAGAACCGTTTTTGGCTCTTCAAAGAACTTTTCTATGAACAGTTCTTAAAAGAACCATTGTGAAGAACATTTTAATCATCTAAAGAACCTTTTTTTACTATAAAGAGCCTTTTGTACAATGGAAGGTTCCATTGAAGTTTTACGGTTCTTCACGGAACTAAACTTCATGGATCAAAGCTAATAAAGAACCTTTACTTTTAGGTGTGTGTACGAAGAACGTTTTGTGCAATAGAAAGATTCTATGGATGTTAAAGGTTCTTCATGGAACCATCAATGCAAATAAAGAACCTTTGTTCTTAAGAGTGTGGGCTATGCTATACATATTCATTTTAAAGCTGGACTCTTTCAGTAATTCTCATTAGTGTATTGAATTTTAGGAGAAACATCTGAGCTTTGCAAACAATTCACGTAAATATTTTCAGCGTGGCACAGATTCTCAGTCCCTGCCTCACTGTAAAGAGCTCTGCTTATGTGTGCTGTGACACAGCCGAACAGGACGCTGGTGGGAAGATAAAGCAGATAGCACTCGAGCTCCGAGGGATAAATCTCCCTCATTCGCAGGTCGGCCCCAAAAAGCTTTCAACATCACCAAGAAAACCCGCCGGAAGTCTGCTCTTGAGATCCTCGTGACAAGAGCCCCCTAGCCCTCGAGAGACGAGAGTCATGGCCAGGCAGTCTATTATAATAACTGTTTGATTAATCACTGTCCTAAAAAAGCACACAAAATCTAACTGATTAGATAGCAGCGCTCGGGGAACTCGCGGGGCTAGCTGTGCTATCCCGTGACACGGTTAATTAACTCCGAGCTCAGCGCGCCACTAACAAGAGGCCTCGGCCCCCTTCCTGGAAAAACAGAAATAGAGCCCATGCTGCCAGCCGGTAAGCCTGTAACATCTCAGCGAGGTTTTATCAGAGAGTGAAAGACGCTCTTTCAAGAGGAGTTAGCATCCCAGCGGTTTGACACGCTCCATCTGATCGCCATCAGCTCTGAGAACAGGTGCTGGAGTCTGTATCAAATACTGCACTCACTCGATCGAAGAGGCAGGAAAACGTGCTATGATCCTCAAATCATGGTTTTTATGAAACAGAAACTCGGTGATCAGATATGCAGTGAATTCTGTACTAATGTAGTTAAATACCTACAATATTACTGTTATGGTAATGAGCTACATTATTTGGCAGAAAAATTGTTGATGTGATTGTTATTCATAAATGTAGTGAGAATGTGAGATTTGTATTTTTTTGTTTTTTATGCAAATGTCCTGCTGCTAGTGTTTTGGATGGCTTCTAAGTTGTTGCTTACTTGTTTACATTAGAAGAAGAGCCAAGAACCAAAAGAACCCAAGTTTCTTTGATATTTTAGTCTGTAGATATGGCTATGTGAATTATTTATGTATTTATTTCCAATTTTGTATTTATTTATTTGTTAGTTTTTTTTAGGTCTTTTTTGTATGTCAAATTTTTTTTTCTAAATTAGCTAAATTAATATATATAT
>NW_015656001.1:1158583-1174420 GCF_001515625.1 Sinocyclocheilus rhinocerous | reverse complement strand
ATAACAAAGAGTGAAAAATTTAAGGGGGTCTGAATACTTTCCGTACCCACTGTATATTAAATTTGATTTTTTTTAATAGACAGAATGTGTTTCTTGCTGCATAGACTCATCACAAATAATATAGGCATCAAAAATTACGGAAATTTTTGATCAATTTTGATGCTGTTGTTTTCTCGACTTATATATATTAATGTATTTACAGTCAGCTTGAAGCATTTATTGTGTGACACTGGCTGACTGCCCTGTTCTGTCTCACAGGAGAGCTGGACCTGTTCAACAAAGATGGAGAACGACGGATTCACAGCCGCCAGCAGCTTCCTGTAGGAACCACATGGGGGCCTTTCGAGGGAAAAATTGAGCTAAACACAGATGCTCAGGTATGTTATCTCAAGTTAAATGTTGATGAGGGTTATGGGTGAAGGATGCAATTTTATGTCAAATTTTTTTTTCTAAATTAGCTAAATTAATATATATATATTGTTTTTTTTTTGTAGAAATAAGTTTCCATTTCTTTCATGTCACTTTTTTCGGTCTCTTTCTTGGCCTCATTGGTCCAAATTCTCAGCCGCCAGCAGCTTCCTGTAGGAACCACATGGGGGCCTTTCGAGGGAAAAATTGAGCTAAACACAGATGCTCAGGTATGTTATCTCAAGTTAAATGTTGATGAGGGTTATGGGTGAAGGATGCAATTTATCCTCTACTTAAAGAAAATTACACCAAATTAAATTAAATGGTTTGTTAAAACAGAAGGATCTGTCATTGGCTGAACGAATGGCATTGGTTTGGGAAGATTGTAGAAACTTTTTTGGAAACTAGCACAGAAATTACACTCTTCACCTTTAGCAGATTCTCAGTGTTTGTTAATCAGTACATGAACCTGTTTGTTGTAAAGGGTGAAGCTTATTTTCCTTGAAGTCCATCATTTGCATATTAATATATGAAAAATTGTACTGAACATAAACAGATGTTAATTGTGTTACCTATAGATCATAACCCAGAGCTACTTACATTCCAGCATCTAACTGACTTCACAATGACCTCCTTTGTACTTTTAACAATTTCATTCTGCACATTTTATTACTAAACTCTTGACTGATATTACATCTACTAGATTTGATGTTGCTATCGCTGATTCTTCCAGTTAGGCTCAAGCTGTCGTTACGATCCTTCAGCCATTAAAGAAAGAGCAAAAAAGAGGAAAGTGTTGACCTAACTACACAGGCGGAAAGAGGAATCCTTTAGGATTTAACATTCCATTTTGAATGTGGATTAATTAAGCAATAGTTATTAAAAATTGTAACGAATCTCATATTTATCCTGTTAAGAAATGTAAGGAAAAGTCTGCGAGGAGTTTAGACTCTAAGGCCCCATTCTGTGGTATTGCTCTAACTTATAACTTTATTAATTTTTTTCTGATACTTTTGAGCTGTTTTTCTTTTTTGTCTGTACTGCCCCTTGAAAGTGCACACAAATTGGAATATATTTTTGTTTAATTTAATCAAATGTTGCCTATATTTGAAGAGATAGTACAACTGAAGAGGAAAATTCAGTTGTAAAGATTTTTTACATTTCTCATTTTGTGTTTCGCTGTAAAAAGGTTTAGAATTGCATACAGTAAGTGTGGGTAAATAATGATTCATTTTCAATTTTGGGTGCATTATTGCTTTAAAATCAAAAAGAACAAAACATTGAAAGCAATGATTTATAAAACCAAACACTGTGTGATATTTCACGGGTTTAATACATGTAATGTTAGAGAGGAGCATGAAAAACCTTGAAGTTGAATTAGGTGTTATGTCTTTGGAAAGAAAGCTCTATCTTCATGAATGTTGACCCTTTAGAGGTGGTTAAACACTGTTGAATTTCCAATTCACCCGTGTCACCCTCTTAAGTGTCTGATCTGAGAAGGGCAGAATCTGCTGATATAAGATGTATGATATGGACTGAATCTAAAGTGGTGTCTTTTTGACTGCTGGTTTATTGATTTGAATGTAATTGGCTAAATTGAAGAATGACGTCAACAAATGTCAAAGTTAGTAGACTGAATGTAGTCAGCATGCTGAGGCAGGTCGACATTGGTTCAGATGATCGGATGGGTCAGTCACACTATATTTTAGTGCTGCTTGTTATCCACTATGATTGGAAAACTTTCTTAAGTTATTATCATTAATTATTCTTCATCTCAAATTAAATATGGTGTCTTTCCTAACCAAGGTCAGCTGGTCAAAAATATGCGTGGGTGGTATGCCGATATGTATTGTGACAACTAAATATATCCATGCAGTGTAGGACTGCTTAAAGGTATTGATGTGTTAGAGTGATTAAAAAAGCATGCATGAATGAGAAAATAAAGTGTGTATCATGCTTGATGTTAAAAAGAGATAAAAACGTAATGCGCTGACAGAAAGTCCCCCAAACCCAGAATTTAGTTCTGTTTTGCTGAATATTGTGATTGAATGGTTAATTACAGAAAGAAAGAAAAATGTCTTGATGAATATTCATGTAAACACAGTCAGTAATGTCTTAAAGGGATAGTCTATCCAAAAATGAATAAAGCTGGTAAACAAACAGTTTTGGTTCCCATTGACTTGCATTGTATTTTTTGTAGATACAGTGGAAGTCAATGGGAAAGAAACGGTTTAGTTACTAACCTTCTTCAAAATATATTCTTTTGCATTTCACGGAAGAAATGAAGTCAAACAGGTTTGGACTAATATGAGGTTGAGTAAATGATGACAGAACTTTTATTTTTGGGTCGACTATCCCTTTAAGTGAACAGAAACTGATGGGAAAGAAACCAGATCTGTGTCAGTATATTGGATCCACGCATTAGGTCTTAAAGTGATGGCAGCCTAACCTATATATCGATATATATTCTTATCATGAAATCATATTGTCAAATAAAATTTTAGTCATATTGCTAACTCCCAGTTAATAAACTTTTGTGCAATAGAAAGGTTTCACATTAGATAGTAATGGAAACATTGATGCCAATATTTTTTAAGAGCGTGCATATGAATGAAAGGAAATAGAAATGAAAGATCTAGTGTGTCAGTCTCTTGTATATGTTGAAGTAGGACAGGCATTTGGGGGGCATCCAGCATTTAGAACTGA
Source organism: Sinocyclocheilus rhinocerous (assembly GCF_001515625.1). Taxonomy (NCBI): domain Eukaryota; kingdom Metazoa; phylum Chordata; class Actinopteri; order Cypriniformes; family Cyprinidae; genus Sinocyclocheilus; species Sinocyclocheilus rhinocerous. The sequence goes on along the minus strand of NW_015656001.1, from coordinate 1,171,306 downwards.
TTGATGTCGCCCTCCTGGGGTGAGCAGGTGAGAGAGATCTTGGCATCTGCAGGGCAGAGATAGGGTCACATGATGAGGGCTTATCAGTGCAGAAGGCACATCGCACATCTGATGTACAGAAACCAGAGGGCTTCTGGGAGTTTACGATGCTACGCTCTGCCGTGTTTACACATGAAACTCCTCAGATGCCCCAGTCTGGATGCCATCCATCTTCGTTCCATTCAAACAATTCACCCAAATGATTCACGACTCAGTTAGTCATCTCTCTCTATGATCGTAGTTATTTATTTAACACTCTGGAGCGGATCTTCAAAAGCTGTTTGAACAGTGAATCGTACCTAGCGTGAAAGTGGACACTCTTTTTATATCATATTTCCTACACCAGGTCAGAAATAATTGAGGAATTGAAATGATTGAAGAGGTGAATAAAATTGCGAGACAGGCTGCTTTAACAGAGTCATTCTTTAAAATGTGACCAAAAGGACTTGCAAATTGATTGAAGATACGTTGTGGTGTCAGTGTCCGATGGATGTTTGAACTGCTGTGTCTACAGAGCGCTTCCTCTCAGCATCTGAGTGATAGTCCCCACAGAGCTCTCTCCTCTCCTGCCGATCAATCAGGCCATTAGAGCTCAGAGAGATCTTGGCATCTGCAGGGCAGAGATAGGGTCACATGATGAGGGCTTATCAGTGCAGAAGGCACATCGCACATCTGATGTACAGAAACCAGAGGGCTTCTGGGAGTTTACGATGCTACGCTCTGCCGTGTTTACACATGAAACTCCTCAGATGCCCCAGTCTGGATGCCATCCATCTTCGTTCCATTCAAACGATTCACCCAAATGATTCACGACTCAGTTAGTCATCTCTCTCTATGATCGTAGTTATTGTACAGATTTACGGGACCCCTTCCAAGATGGCAGTTAGTTAAGTATGGCTTTTAGTTCAGTGTTCATCTAATGAATGAGCATTTCCTTAATTAAAAAGCTTTGTTAAGAAGCAGTGGTTTTTTTTCTGTATTTCTGTCAGGTCTAAATTTACTGACAGCCTTGTCGATGGATGACTTTTATGATTTTGAGTGACTTCTGAGTAAATATCAGGATTGTGCAAAATTCATAATTTAAGAATTAGTTCCCTTTAAATGAATGAATGAATTTGAATTGAACAACTAAACGCAGCGCTAAGCAGCGGTATCGCATGCCTATTGTTGTAGCCTCTGTCATAGCAAGGAGCGCCTGATGCAGGCCTGCACTGCTCTGATAAGAAAAGAGGATTCAACATGGCTGGAAAGACGAATCAGTGGGACTTGAGAGTGGAGCGCGCACATACACACACAGACAAACATCATCCTCGTGTTGGCACATGCATAACCAATTATTTACACTTACATCTAATTATATATGCAAGTGGCGTTTATTTGCTCATAAGCAAAAGAACTCGCACAGCTGTATATTTGGCACGTCGTGCTCATATAGATCTTATTTACATCTGAGGCTATATCTATCTGAGAGAATATCTCCCCGTTTGTAATGTCGCCCGCTCGTGAGCTTTAACAGGATTTTAATTCCTTGTTGGACACAAAAATTATTTTGGCAACCCAAATGTGACTTTATCTAATGAAATAATAGGCCTGAAGTTTAGGCGGGGAACCAATTTGCGATTGCATGCATCAATTACTTTGCTGGGCTTTAACAAGTCACTAGACCGCTGACGTCTCGGACTGCTGAAATGAAAATGGCTCTGCTTTTAGCGTCTGATTGAGTGTGAGTGGGAAAAGTGACAGAGCATGTAAAATCAACACGCAAATACATTTTATGGAGAAAGTATGTGTTTGTGTGTGCAAAAAAGCCCACGTTCAAGTCTCTGTGATGCCCTGTTCGCTATATTTGGCACAGTGTAAATCGATGGGGTTTTATCGTCCACCAGGCAAACAATCGCATGATTGCTTGGAAAAGTAATAACAGTATAGAACAAACTAGTCACTGACATTTAATAATTAGGGCCAAGGGTTTGTGGGTCAGTAATTTTTTTACACGTAACATTCTTTTATTCAGCAAAGATGCATTAAGTTGATCAAAATTTATAACGTTACAAAAGTTTTTGATTTCAAAATACATGCTGTTCCCACTAATATTAAGTTATTCCCAGTCATTCTGGGAAGTTCATATTAGCAATTTCAGAAATCATAAATTCAGATGTGCAGTCAATTGATTTTGGTCATTATTGGAAGATTTCGTATTTCTTTATATTTTTTAATTTTCCAGCAAATCAACCAACTAAAGAGCAATGCATGCACATTAGATAGGTGATTCTTTCAGAAATCTTTTGCAGAGAATGATGGGAAATGTAGTTGTGCTGAACAAGCCTGTCACCTCATGAACTGAGTGAATCAATAGTATTTTCTAGCATGCAAAATAGTACACTCAACAACTGCATTTTGGACTAAAATCAATTAGTATTCACTATGTTTCTTTAAATGACATGAACCTAACTCAGATTAGACTTCTCCCAAGTTGGTGCTCATAGAAAATCCAGAATTTCCTGCTGGTAATTATGATGATGTTGTGACTTTCATGTGCACTCATTTCCCAAATACAATCATTGCGACATGACTTGAAGGCAGCTTTAAAGAGAAATTCAAACATTACGCCCTTTAACATCAACATGAAACGATGTTCGCGACCCATCATACTTCTGTAATGTGACATAGTTCTAAATGAAACTATAGAGTAGGGCATTTTATTCATCAGGAATTGATTGGATTGTGGAAATTGTTCTCTATATGGCAGATGGTTGGAGGACAAGGGTTGAAATATTACATTTTGAAATAAGTTTACAAAGACAAACCTTCTTCTCTTTTGGAATAAGTACAATAATTTGTGTATTAAAAAAGTAAATTAGGCCAATTTTGACTCTAAAGTCTCTTTTTATGTAGTCGTTTGTGAGTCATATTTATTTGAATAGATCTTGTTAATAAATATAACGCTTGCTAACTAAGCATCAGGGGTTATTATACCCTGGAGTAAAGACACAGGAGGTCCAGCATTCATGTCTTTGATTCAGCAGCTTTACCAATTACGTGCTTTGCTGCTGCGTTTCAAGGTACTAGAATTCAACATAACGTACATTCTCCTATTCAAATCACCATGTTCATAACGACAGATGAATGAAACGAGTCAAATCTGCAGTCCAAGGTGATGTGTTCTTTGTGTCGTCTTTAATAGCTGTGTGCACTTTTAAATGACTATGGGTCAAAACCCAATAAATTAATAGATTAGCAAATGTTTTTCAAGTGCAAGTGAAATAGGAAATAAACAAAAAATGATTTGTTTTTGTGTGACAGCATGCCTGAATATAAAATCTGCCATATAGGCTTTCACTGAGCTATTGCTTTTGCACTTTTCAGTGATGATAGCCTAAAAAGCTCGGAATGAACTCAGTCAGGATATTTCTTCGAAGAATGTTTACTTCACTAATTATTAAATTCCAGATATTTGATCTAGATATGACTGAAGGTCCTGTGCTAGATGAGCAATTCAGGATGAACATGCATTTTATGATGTATAGATATATGAAATTTTATAATCAATGTAGCGATATAGATTTTTTGGGATTTGTTTGGTCAAGGTTCAAGTATCATCTGAGTGTGATGAAATGAAACTAAGCAGACGTACTTGACTGCTATCATAGTACTGAATCACAAAATTCTGCAGAAAGCTTCGCAAATAGTCATTCATAAAGATTTACACATCTCTCACCACGTAAATGTACATTTATCAGATATTTTGGCTAATTTGATAGCACTTCCAGATTTGTTAAAACCTTGTAACTTATCAGATATTTTGGCTAAACTGATAATGGTTGATGTAATCTAATTTAGTCCAACTTCATGATTTAAAGCTATATAATTTAGCTTTTTTTTTTTTTAGCTGAACAAAACATTTTTATATATGCATGTCTGAATTCTTTTTCCCATAATTCTATATTGCCCCACAATCAGCACAGAAAATGTGATAAAATTGCACAGATTTCCTGTGGTTCAGCTGCATGTGGAAGTTTTTATATTTATTTATGTTCTGTTAGTAGAAAAATATTTACTGAGTATCAGATATTTTGGCTAATTGAATAAGGCTTTAATAATACTTTCATATTAAATAATATGTATGACCTAAAGCCATATAATTTAGAATTAGTATATTTTTAGCTTACCTGTTGAAACCGTGTATATCTAAATTGTTTATGCATTATTTCTTACATTTTCCTACAAATACAGAACAGAAAATGTGCTTAAAATATGACAAAATTCTACAGAAATTCACAGATCTCCATAGATTTAGACAAACTTCAGTCATACCATGAAAAAACTGGAATTGTCCGGTAAATTTAAAATTGGAGAAATAATAAATTATTATGAAAATTTCTGTGCTGAATATGAATCTATATACCTATTTATTTATCTTTTTTTTTAGTGTATTCGTAGTGTCTATATACATTTTCAATAAACTTATTCTGTAATTATGAATGACTAAAAAAATTTATTTAAAAATCCTGGAAATTCCTTGGTTAGAAGGTGTTGAAACCCTCTTCTAGACTCTAAGAGAACCATGTTTGAATCCTCTCAACGCCCATTTTTGTCTGATCTCACACTGCTAATGAAACTATTGTAACACACAGTGGGACTAGTGCTGCCTGAGGGGATACAGGGGACCTGAGGTCATGACCTCACGGCAACAAGTGAACCTGACATTTCCCCCTTCTCCTCTTCATCACTGCATGTCCCAAACAGGCAAACAGATATGGAGGGAAAGCGATAAGCGGCCGCCGCTTTGTAATTGAAGTGATGGCTACATAGTTTAGCACAATCAGGGCGAAGACACCGTTAAAAGCCGCGTCACAATTCATGGTGTCAAGTTTGTGAATGATCCATCCACATAGACGTCATTTGACAAGGGCTCTTTCCTTTTCAGTGTGCAACAAGCTGGATACTTTATTTCATTTGAGCGTAAGCGCCGCGGGCTGTATTTTGAAGATTTTAAAGGCTATATTAAAATAAAGTAGGCCACAAGATTTTACCAGGAGAAAGCAACACAACAGCATGACATTAGGCTATTGAACTGTTTATTTGTGATTATTATGAGTATTACATTTAATGCTTAATTTATCAAGCAGTTGTGTTTTATCATGTTACTACTTTTGCATGAAATCACTATGGTGGAATCACTGCATACAACCTTCTGTGACGGTTTCACTGTAAAGGAAAAAAGGGAAAAGGTTGATAACTTTGCACAACTGGTTGCTCATTTTCCCTTAATGAGTCACAGGAGCCACTGACAGGAGCCGGTGAGATGTTCGGTGGTCCTCAAGAGCACAAGTGACCTCAAATCAGTACTGAGACTGGCTGAGACTCTAGAGACACATGCTCTCAATGCATTAGGGGACACATTAGCAACCAGAAATCCGTCAGGGAGAACGTGTGAGGTCATTTCATCCATCTGGACTTACAGAAAGAGCAGGAGCTGCTCTGCAATTGCACTAAAGCTAACAATATGTTAAAAGTCTTAATGAATGTACTTGATTAGTTTTCTGAAAAGAACAGGGCCATTGAAGTCATGCTTTTTTTTTTGGACTTGATAATGACTTGAATGCACCTCTTCTATAATTTCATTCAGACATTGTTTTCAATTTCTGAATTAAAATTAAAATTATTTAAAAAAATCACATTTGAGCATAAAGTGCTAGTGAAGGTCAAGGTTAAAAGAAAAAAGTATTAGAAGCTGTAAGTCCTGGAGGAAGTTTTTGGCATAAACTTGTATTATTACTTTTTTTTTAACTAATCTGTTTTTAAAAAATTGTTTTAAAAATACTTGGTATAACAGTTTTTTTAAATGTATGAATTCAACATTTTTAAATTTTTAAATTTTATATTTTTGGGAACTCGAAACTTGTGTTTTCAGACTAGATATTTAAACATTTCTCCATTTGATCATCTGTTTATCTTGGTCAATGGTAGTTTGATGCTGGTGAAGGCAGCTTGAAAGCTGGTTACGCTAGTTAAGAAGCCTTTTGTTGACACCATGATAGTCCTTTCAGCAAAGTAGAGTGTGGTGTAGTGGTTAAGACTCAGGGCTGGTAACTGAAAGGTTGATAGTTTGATCTTCGCTAACAGCAAGCTGTTACTGTAATCGCTTCAAATGCAATTTCTAGGGCTAACATATGAATTGGCATCAACGGTTTTGCTTTGAGAAGTTTTTTTTTTTTGTCTGTAATGAAGTAAAAACTAACACCCGCCTAAAGCGCCCCAAAGTTTGATATTTTGCATAACCTCAATCAAATTTGAATTAGCAAGAAACAACATAAGTTTGTCCACAGTGTTGTCTCCCTCGGTTTGCGCCACGTCTTGCCAAAGGTGTTGGAATACGCCACGGCAGAATCCATGGCGAACACTGAGGGGGAAAATCTAGCACAAGGGAGAAGAGTTTGAGCGATGCCAGCTGCTTTGCCATCTGTCACTGTCAAGACTCCACTTGTGGGACACTGAAACAACTTCCTTGAAAAGTAGCCGAGATAATCCACAATAGTTTTCACTTGCAATCTCGATTCCCCTGTTGGAATTCAACATTCCACCGTGTGAAGCGGAGATGGTTAATTGGTGGCGAAATCCAGGAGATGTTGGCTGTCCTTTCACGTACATGTGCATATTTTGAAGTGTGCGACGAGCCAGTCTTGGCAATCGATTCTGAAATTGCCTTTCAAGTGAATAAACGTGTGATATATTGTCTAGTTTTGAGCTCGGAGCCAAGTTAGGCTCGCTTTTAGCAAATGAATTGTGTTATATCAGCAGTTCACCAGTACCGCTTCTGTTTTTGAGTTCTCATACGTTAAACTTAACGCCCAAAGTCTACTTGCCCTAACTTGCGCTTGCTTCCTCACAGACAAGAGGCCACAGCCGAGGTCCTCGTCTCCTCTCGTCTTTTGTCACACAAGCGCTCATCAAACCAGTCCAGATGGAGGAGCAGCACTAAATGAAAGTATTCAGTGTGAAAATCGCAGATTTTTTTGCAGCGGTCATCTGGTGCGCTATCACAGAACCCTTTTGTGAGATAGAAACGCTTGATAGAGGCTGCAGAAGTCTGGACAGCGTCTGGCCGTCTGTCCCGGTGGTCTAGCACATTAGGCGAGGGTGTACGAGCCTGTCAAAACAGGAAAATTAGACCACGGGGGTCGTCAGTAAACTAATTGGGTAACAAAGACCATGCGCAGCCCCGCAAACCCTCGCTTTAACGGTCGGCGAGCGGAGATAAGAGAGTTCACGTCTAATGGGTTCAGAGGGGGGCAGTTCACTCTTATTTATTTACCTATGACTCAATATCGAGAATAATTTTACGAAGACCCCATCTCAAATCACGTTGCGCTTTAATGCTGCCCTGGAAGATTATGCAAATGGTTGCTACCTCATGCTGAGAGTTTTCTTTACCCACATTCACTCTGGTTTTCAGAGGTTGTATCACATCTGATCGCATAGCTTTCATCCCTCGGCTCGCATCTAACGATGAGAGGAATCTGCGATGCAATGACGTTTCGTGCGATTAGTTGCCCGGCAGATGCCACCTGCCTCCTCGGGCCTCCAGGTATGCTGATATCTGTACAGGTGTACGGGACGTACAGAGAACACCTTGTTATTGGCCCAATAGCTAGCTCTTGCTGTAGGAGTCGACTGCAAGTTGCATGCAAAGATCAAAGAAGCCCGCAATTGAATTCAAAGTGGAAATTTAACTTGAAATAGGGGGATCTATGGGGAGGGCACACCATTTCACGAGCCGAATCTGAGCACAAGAGCATGTTCCTCTGCCTCCTAGACATTATTACAATGCAAAGCAAACATTATGAATTTAGCGTCGCCATGTCCCCTGACCATAATATGCATGCAAGTTATGTGCAAAGTGCATTCAACTTCACACGAGTCGGGCAATCGAACACTCTACCTTTGTTTGCTTTCAAGTCTGCTTGAATTTGTTCAGGTTGTGTTGTGTGGCTGTTTTTATTCATTGTAATTTCAGGCTAATTTGTGCATGCCCAATATTGTTGCATCTACACAAGGGCAATTGCTATCCACTTAAGATATTGGCACACTTTAAAGAGATTAAAGAGTTGATGTAATAATGATGTTGTTGTCATTATTTACTACATTATTTATTCACCTGATGTGATAAACCCCTGTTTTAATGTTTTATATATTGTTTTTTAGTTGTAGTATAATTTTTTTTAAATATTGGTTTTATTTGTTTTATTTTTATGAATGTTTTTAATATATTTTGTGTGTACATTGTTTTGTTTTATTTTATTTTTGTGGAAACATTTTTTGTGGAGTTGGCTCTTTTCCATACTATGACAGTTCATAGTGATTGCAGCTGTCAAAAAAAAGAAAAAAGAAAAAAAGAAACCCTATAAAGTACCATCAAAGTAGTTCATATGACTTATTGCACTGTTTTAGGTTTATTAATTATTTAAAAATTATTTAGTAAATAATTTTTTATTTACTAAAAATCTTCCCCTTCTTCATAGCTTTTAAATTATTCTGCATTTTGTATCCGTCGTCAATGGAGTTTAAACCTGCCATGATGCCTTCACACTATTCTTCTGCGATTTCAGTTATTGTCCGTGATAAAAGGCTTGAATTTCTGTGTTTTCCACACGCAAATCTATCAGTTAGCTTCATGACGAGCGAACAATTGTATAGCTCTTTTAGATTGCACGCAAAAAACAGCTGGCATACAGAGGGTGAGTAAAGGATGATAGCATGTTCATTTGTGGGCGACCTATCACTTTAAGTGCATTTCTTTTAAATTGTGCCATTATAAATCTGGCCCATCACAGTATATCGCCGGGTGCATGTGCTAATGAAGTCCCCAGCAGCCCTCTGACTGTACCGTTCAGCCCTGGAGGAGAGAGACAGCGACAGGAAGAGCTCCTGTCCTGGAGGCTAAGTGCTCATTAAACCAGATGGCATTAGAGCTGAAACCTTTCTGTGCCTGACGCTTCAAAACACGTAGAGATGACAATATAAGTCCAATGTAAGGTGCTGGCTAGCATCTACCCCTCATTTTGTAATTCATCAGATGAACCAATCAGATGTTCAATATCAGGAAATGCGACATGTCAAAGAAAACGAGAAATGACACACAAAACATACTGTATAGCATGTCCTGTTTATTCACCGTTGTTCGTAATCTCGATTAAAAGCCATTTTAATCTGTTGGCCGTTGTTTAGCCAGTAAATAGGACACATTTCCGTCTTCAGAAAAGATTGCGATTAAATCAGCACCGAGTCGAACTATGTTTTAAAGCAAGGTGATTTTGAATAAATATGCATGGTTCCTATAGCAACAGCGAACAGTGCAAAACGATAGGCCCGAGCGAACCTCAATGGGTGTTCCTTAAAAGATTGGTAGAGCCGTAGTGATTCTCAATTTAATCGATTTCAAACGAAAAAGTCAATTTAACAAAGTTGAAAAGAGAAAGCCGCAGAGAGGCGAGTAGGAGGAGGGGGGCTGAAAGCATTCTTTTGCACTCAAGCAGTAAACTAACTACGGCACGCAGGCTGAGATTTCTTCCCCATTATCTCCCACCTCACATTTGCTCTTAGGCAAGCAGTTTAAAAGCCAAGCGATTGAGCCAGTGATCCAATTTGAAATGCAGAAATGATTAGAGCAGCTTGCCTCATTTCATATCGAAATTCTCTGATTTATGACAGGGCAGGCGCCAAGATCTATCTCCAAAGGGAATTAGCGTGGAATTTCTCTTTCTGCATATTTCTGTTATTTAGCCTCCCAATAGCAGATGCTCACTCGAAGAAAAAAAAAGAAGCAAAGACGGCACCAAGGAGGAGGTATCTTTTCATTTTAGGTGATGAAACCACTGCCATTTAAAAAGAGCAGGCTGGAACGGATGACAGACATGGGAATATATTTTCTGGGCTAGATAGTGATTTTGAAAAAATACAGGGCTTTATTTAGTTTATCAAACAGCACATGAAAAGGAGAAACATCAGGGTTTATTTTTAAAGAATCCATAATTTCGTGTGGATGCGTGTGAAGGGGATTTGGACGTTTGCTGCGTGGAAGGGGGAAAAAATGTCCCTCGCAACTCACCCGTCCAGCAAGCCCAAGGAAATATTAATACGCGGAGATAACGAGAGCTGCAGGAAAATCTGCCTTAATGAAATTTCCAGTTGACCACATGCAATTTGTTTCATCACGGTGAACAACTAATTGAAGTCGCCGTATCGAGGGTGCGTTATGTTGTAAACAGAGTCTTAGAGCAGGTCCGGTCCTGTTATCCTCACCTTCAGCCTGCACCTCTGCCTCAAACCCTCGCACATGTCAGCCTGACATACGGCATTCATATAGAGGGGGCGCACGGTGAGAATGTGCTGTGAATACAGTGTGAGTGTGTGTGTGTGTGTGTATGAGTTAAGGCTGGACATCAGGAGGTGCAGAAATGAAGGTTCTGAATGGCTTGTTTGAAAGAAAAAATCTATCATTTATGCGTTTGCCAGACACTTTTATCCAAATCGACTTGCATTACATTAAAGGTATGCAATTCATGCATTCCCTGGGAATATAACCCATGACCTTGGATTTGCTAGTGACATGCTTGACTGTTTGAGCTACAGGAATTTCATTCTAAATCATACTAAAACAGAATACAAAATAATTTGTTTTTAATTTATTTATGTCCTTGAGTCTCTGCATTTTAATATATGAAAATATATTCAAATGCAGATATCCAAGGATGTAAATCGAACAAACAAAGCCATTTATTTGGCTTAAAATTGGGTACATTTAATTTTATAAACATTGTCATGTGACGTTGATTATTATTGGTAGTTTTTTGCTATTTTTGCTATTTATCTGTATGCTTTTGTTGTATCTTTGTAACATTGTGGTTAATTTTTACTGCCTTTTTATGTTACTACTAAATTGAACCATTAAACCATTTAAACAAATATTTAGAATATATTTCTTTTATTATTTATATTTACACATTTTTTTACACTTTATTTTACATACATTTACATTACAAATACATTGCGAGACATTTAATCTTCCAACATTTTTGTTGTTAGAAATGTTATATTTCACTGGTTACATTAAGAAATCTCAAAAGCCAGAAATTTCAAGTTGGTCTAATACATACGTATACTCTAAATGTACTACAATTTTATAAATGCATATATTCTTAATTGATTAAAATAGAGTGGAGTGTTTAACATGAGGATGTAGATGTGACAAATCCATATGTAACCATATTTCTCATGCTGAATTAAATGATTTTGGTCGATGGCTTCAAATCAAAAGGTATAACCCGCTTTTAATCTCTTCCCGTGCAGTTTGGTGGCAGAAATGAAGAATGCGTAGCGTGGACACTGGAATTTCCGGTGTCAGCATCGCTATCATTAGCCCGTTGTTTACACACAGGCCTGGAGTCAGGGTGGCTCACAGTGTCACCAGCCACTTTCTTGCCTTCACCTCCTTCAGCTGATCAGAGGATCAGAGTATCAAGGCCGGATTAGCGGCGATTTGGGATTTGTGTGATTGGTTAATTTATTGCGGCGATGGCGAGTCTTTCATCTATGGCAACATTTAATCAGCTGCCGCCACACAGGCTATTACAGGTTAGCTCCTTTCTGCGGGCCTCCGCGCCACTGCCATCAACTCCATCACAATTCCCACTGAAATTTCCAAATTATCTGGAACAGGCTTTAGCAGCTCCGTAATAAAAATTAGAGCTGATTCCCGATAGAAGCTTTCGCTCGCACCGGGCCAATTATAAATAGTACAGCAGCGACTCAGAAAGAGGTGGAGGAGAGAAAAAGGGAAGGGAGGGAAAAAAGCCAACTCTGAGGGATGTTAGTGAGGAACTTATCGGCAGCCCCTGCTTTCCCTGCTCTGATCCAAATCCGACCAGCTGAAAATGTATATTAGATTTTATCACACAGGCCTAAGTCGTGAAAAATCAATGAAGGTTATCTTTTATGTTGCAGCAACTTGTGGAAATATTGATTTTCATTTTATAGCGAATTTGGAGCATCAGTTTGTAATCACTCGCTCGCTGACTACACTGTTTTGGTCACTATATCTCTTACACATGGAGAGAGAGAGAGAGATGGCGAAGCAGTGGAGTGAGACTAGAGATCTGTTACTTACACACAGCGCCTCCGGTGAAGGTCTTAAATCAAGCGTCACCGCAGCATCTGTCTGCAAATGAGAGACGCTTTCGCTTCACTTGAACGTCGACGAGAGAATGCAAAGCATTATCTGCTGGTTTATTGTGGTATGTGTGTGTTCATTTGCAATCTGTTTTTGATCAGTTTTTCTTTTTTTGCTTAATGCTATTAACCTTGAGGATTGTTCAGTCAAACATATTGCAGCGGATTTGCAGTCTGTCTTTGATGTTTGAATGTCTTAAAATCATTCTAGTGCTAAAATCACAATTATACTATATTTTTTGTAACAAATGGTCAGTTTCAATTAGGGCTGGACAATAATTCAATATCAATATGTATCGCGATATAATTTTTTTCAATAACGGTGATATGATTTTTAAACACATTTCCGATATTTCGATATACATTACCAGTGTTTCCCATACATTGATTTATTTGTGCCGTTTGACTTCGTTGAATAAACATGAGCACTGCACGTTTCAAAATCAAAACACGTCG
>NW_015656001.1:1151135-1158468 GCF_001515625.1 Sinocyclocheilus rhinocerous | reverse complement strand
GGGAAAGAAATTATAGAAATTATACTTTTATTTAGCAAGGATGCTTAAAATTGATCAAAAGTGATGATGATAAAGGTTATAATGTTACAAAAGATTTCTGTTTCAGATAAATAGTGTTCATATCGATATCGGAATTATATCGTATCGACCGAAATTAAGAAATATATCGTGATATCAATTTTGGCCATATCGTCCAGCCCTAGTTTCAATAGATGCAAAGTGATGCAAGGGTCTCTGAGAGATCAACTCAGAATAGTATAGTATACAGTATGCATACTGTGCAAAGTTTGGAATTGTTGGGAATGTTGCACTAAAGGGTTATTTTTTTTATTAACTGATAATAATTACACACCAAATCAGCATATTAGAATGATTTCTGAAGGATCATGTGACACTGAAGACTGGAATAAGGATGCTGAAAATTCAGTTTTGCATCACAGGAATAAATTACATTTTCAATTCAATTAAAATAGAAAATGTTTCATTTAAATTGTAATAATATTTCAAAATATGTCTGTTTTTACTGTATCTTTGATCGAATAAATGTAGCCTTGATGAGCATAAGAGACTTCTTTCAAAAACAATAACAAAAACTGTAATTATTCAACTTCTGATCAGTATTGTATATATTTCTATAATACTCAAAGATATTTTTACGCAAAATTGCATTAAAATACAGAATAACCATAACAGAGCCACACTAAATTAAACATGCAGGTCATGTCATATATTTTGAGACACCTTTTGAAACATCTGCCTACTGCATACAGAATATAATATTGATGAATAGCAGGATTTGCATCACATGATACTCATCTGCATATAACAATTCACATGTGTGCCCATTTTTTCATGAATTGCATCATTAGCTGCTTTGGCTGGAGAGCTTCTGGGCCTTAAAAGAAAGAGAGAGAGAGTGAGAGAGCGACAGACAGACTGGGCAGACCAGGCAGATCTTTGCTTCTGAATAAGAGATGACTCCAGACGGTGGGGATCAGAGAAAGGGTTAATCCGATTCTCATTTTAGATAGTTGTCGTGGCAACAATCAGACGGTCTCCGGTGCTCTTTGACAGGCCTGTAAAATTCTCAGGTCAGCCTGGATATAAGGCATTATTGTATGGCTAATTTGAGATGTGAAATGGGAGCAGTGTTAAATGTCAGAGGGTTCTCTGTCTCACTGCCAGCTTGGGGAAAGACGCCCACGTAGACATCCAGGTGGGTGAGACTGCCAGGGGAGGGTCAAAACACCCTTTACGACAAGACTTTACTGAAAGAATTTTGAAATCATCTCAATTGTTTCTCCTAAATTAGATGGACAGCAAATGGATAAAAATCATGAAAATCTTTTAATATGTCATTTGTTTCTTCTAAATTAAATGGAGAGCAAATGAAGACTTTTCTCAAGATTCCTGCGTCTGCTGAGAAAATGATGTTTGTAATCTCACAAGTAACTATTTTGTGAGTTTCTCACCTCTGTTTCAAATTGTGAGATACTACTCTTAAAAATATAGTTTCCAGAATGGGGTTTTTGCAGCGATGACAGAAGAACCATTGTGAGTTCCATAAAGAACCTTTCAGTAAAAAGTTCTTAAAATAACTTTTTTTTCTTAGTGTGAAGAACATTTTAATAATCTAAAGAACCTATTTCCACTTTAACAACTTTTTATGCAATGGAAAGTTTCCATGGATGTTAAAGGTTCTTCATGGAACCATCAACACCAATAAAGAAATTTTATTTTGAAGAGTAAAGGTCCTTGCACCAAGTCTGAAATTTTCGTATGCGTTTTTTCATTTTTTTTTTTTTTTCGTATTTGTGATCCTTTCCTATCAAAATTCTTACTATGGATGCAAAAACACAGAAAATCGAACCTGATCCGAATTTTTTTTATGACAGACGAAAGTTTCGGAGGCAGTATGTGTAAATGTGATTGACACAACGTGAGGTCGTATTTATTTTTTAACGTCCGAGAATTTCGGACTCAGTGTGCAAAGACCTTAAAGGTTTCGAAAGGGGGGTTTCCCAGCAATGCCATAGAAGAACCATGAGTGCAAAGTTCTTGAATTACCCTTTTTATAGTGTGAAGACCATTTTAATAATCTCTTGGACCTTTTTTCCACTATAAAGAACCTTTTGTGCAATGGAACATTAAAGGTTCTTCATGGAACCTTTATTTTTAGCAAATCTGCAGTCAAATTTGAGAGATCTTCATTTATTAACGCAAATATTTCTCAGTAGATTCTCTTTAAATTCTCTCATAATCTGAACTTTGCCACCCACAATAATTTTATAATTGTATATGCTGTCTGTTATTTCTTCTAAAGAATATAATCTGTAACAAAGTTGATGCTTAAATGAGCTTTGAAAGAGCAACCACTGAGCAACACTTCCTTCTCACATATAGTTTGACAGTGTGTTTCTGACATTTATCTGTCACAAATGCATACTTTGCAGGAGCAAATCGCAATAGCTCAGCACTTGCAGGGGATGTGGACTCGGGAAAGGAAATGATGTCACGTGAGGCGCCTGAGAGGGACTCCAGCCCATTTTCACTTAGCTGAACTATTTCTGCTGCACTCTAATGAAGGTGTGCCTGGGGCATCACGTCTAATGGCCCAGAAAGACAGACATTTTGCCTGCCAGTAATGGGCTACTGTAACAGCTGTCCAAGATCTCTACCAATCCTGCCTCGGAGTGAGGAGATGATGTTCTCTAGGCTTTCATTGGCCTTTAAAAAAAGCCATTTGAAAAATGAAATAGAAAAAAACTGGCATAGAGAACAGCCGGGCAGCAGCAGCGGCCCTTTCTCCACAAAAAGGGTGCGAGTGCATTTTAGTAGCTTTTCTCTATCTTAACGCTTTTACCTTATAGATAGAACTTAAAGCGGCGCGTTTCGACCCCAGCCAGAAAAGAAAAATGACGTTACACATTCGGAATAATTTGCTGGAGCATTATAAAAACGTAACCTCAATCGGCCTTTGAAATGGATACTGATTCTTTAAATTCTTCTGGGCCCGTCGCAGGAAATAGTGAGATGGTGGCGATAGGGAGGCACAATGTGGCCAAAGTTCAGTCCTGAACGCTCGCCTTCTCCTCGCCGAAAGCCGTCTGCATTCTTTTTGCTATTCCCAGGCACCTGAGATCAGGCCGTAATCGGAGAGATCAGAAACTGGATCGTTGGGAAAAATTCGGACTGATAATTCCACACTCTCCAGAGTTAAATG
The DNA here is from genome assembly GCF_001515625.1 of Sinocyclocheilus rhinocerous. NCBI lineage: Eukaryota > Metazoa > Chordata > Actinopteri > Cypriniformes > Cyprinidae > Sinocyclocheilus > Sinocyclocheilus rhinocerous. The sequence goes on along the minus strand of NW_015656001.1, from coordinate 1,155,245 downwards.
AGAGGACGCTAGGCTAGTGGAGAGGTTATTGATACTGAACACACCATTAAACTCTAGAAACTGCCTGAGTTTCAGTGTCACTTCTCATCATGTGTGCATATATATATCCCAGAATTCTCCTCTTCTCATCCACAGGACAGACTGGTTGTCTTGTTCTTTGGTCTATTCTAAAACGGTTCAGTTTTATGTTCATTCCCTTTATTCCCAAGTCTTAACAATAATGATGGCCATTTTTTTGTACACTTTGCAAAAACGTACAGTAAAATATTTGGATTTCTATGATGTATTAAATGTTGTTATTGCAAATCATAGTGACTTAAACCAAAAGTTTAGGGTCTGTAAGCTTTTTTAATGATTTGAAAGAAGTGTCTTATACTCTCAAGGCTGCATGTTTTTGAACTAGAATACAGTGAAAACAGTAACAGTAATATTATTACAATTTAAAATAACTATTTTTCATTTTAATACATTTTAACATGTAATTTATTCATGTGATGCAAAGGTGAATTTTCAGTAGCCATTACTCCGATCTCTTAATTCAGCCTTGCTGAAATTTAATTTTTTGAAAAATTTACTGAACATACTGACATTTACACATTGTCACGGTGTCACACACACGAGGAACGAGGAGACGCTGGAGAATCTGTCACGATGTCACACACACGAGGGACGAGGAGACGCTGGAGAATGCTTTTAACAGGACTTTATTGGAACCAAGGGAGACGAACACAGGAAGACCTTCACCGGAAGACGTACAACAGCGGACCGAGAAGTAGGGACTGGGAACACTTTAAATACACACAGGAGGAGGGGATCACGAGACACACCTGGGAGCAATGACACATCATGGGGAACACCTGGGACAAATGAACTAAACTAATCAGGGGAGGAACAGGAAACTAATCAAATAAGGGCATGGGAAGGCACATGGGGAGCAGGACACACACAACACATGGAACAGAGTCTGACACACATAAGAAAATATGTCTCTAGAATATATTTATAAAATCTATAGTTCCCCACCATCAAAGAATGATCAGTTTTTATTTTTCATCCTCAAATTGTAAGGTTTTTATTTTATTTTTATTTTGTGTGAGTGTGTGTGTGTGTGTGTATATATTTTTTTTTTCTTTACACAAAAAATATGCAGCTAGCTGGAAATAATACAGCTAAACACATTCATACTGATGCTTTCAAGACAATCACTAATTTTTCGACATTTAACTAAACTAAATATTAATTAATAAATAACAGAAAATGTATAATAATCTTGGTGATAAATGAGCAGAATTTACAACAACATTGTAGAATACATCACAGAAAACATTTGCATTTCATAAAAAAAAAAAAATGATGTACAAGATCAATGCATGTTAATTCAAGGGTCATTAACTGACCCAAAACCGATACTCCCTGTGTTGGAAGTGTAAGAAAAAAAATCTGAATTAAACATATAATCTTTATTGTTGTGCCCTGTTGAAAATCATAAAGTTCCTTGTGCTTATGAGCTTGTTGCTAAATTGTCCCCAAATAAACTAATGATTTGTGTGTGTGTGTGTGTGTGTGTGTGAAATCTGAATTAAACATATAATCTTTATTGTTGTGCCCTGTTGAAAATCATAAAGTTCCTTGTGCTTATGAGCTTGTTGCTAAATTGTCCCCAAATAGTGTGTGTGTGTGTGTGTGTGTGTGTGTGTGTGTGTGTGTGTTATCTCCACCACTGCAGAAGATGAAGCTGCACGTCCCGCTGGTGCTAAACGCAGGCCCCAGGTGGCTGCTGGATGTGACTTGGCAGGGAACAGACGACAACAAGAACAACTGTGTGGTTTACAGCAAAGGTAAGAGGACGCTTTATCTGCCCCGTACCAAACACACCAGCACCGCACACTTCCGCTATCTGCATCTCTTTTCTTTCTTTTCTTTTGACTTGTGTGTGTGTGTACAGCTAATGCTCAGAGATATTTGGCGTGGCTTCAGTTCCCATGTCTCTTACATCTATTAGCGGTGTGATTTGTAATGTAAGGTCGTGAGGTCACAGGTCATTGTGGTTTTGCTATGACAAATGTCATTCGCTGACATTTGCTTTGTTGACATTATTTTCCGTGTTTCCAAATGCATTTCAACAGCGGATGGCCCAAAGGCGTCAGTGATTCACACGCGTTTCTTCAAGCATCAAGCTGCGCACATGTAGCAAATCATCTGGACTTCAAACGCAACATTAAGATCTAATAACCCATCTATGCTGTCTAAACTTCACACAATATGAGTGAGAATACACAGCTACAGGTAGCAACACGTTACACCTCTTAGTATTCCACCAGAATACTATCATTTCAACAGTTATTATTACTGTAAAATCAGAATAAATTCCAATCCAGGCTCATTGGAATGCGTGCCTGTGGTGACATTTCTGCAAAATGATATTACATTGCTTCTTGCACATTTCGCATCAATTTCAAAATGAAATATCCAGTGAGTGGCACTAAAAAAAGTGTTCAATTTTATCCAAAACAGGTGTTTTTATTACGTTTATTACGTTTTATATTACAGGTGTTTTTATTAAGAACCACCTGTCCTGTACTAAAACCCAACCTAAACCTAACCAACAGTGTTACCAAAAGCAAACCTGGGGTAAAAATGGATTTGATAAAGCAACCATGCCATTTTAGTTTTTCACAAGATTCATACCTGATGCTCCGCATCATAAGTGCTGTGCTGTACCAGGTGGGCTGCCGAGCAAGTTTACTACGTCGGAAAAACAATGCATATGTAGCTGGTTTGTGATGCAAACATCAAAATGTATCATAAATAATGCACTATGGTAAAACTGTTTTGAGGTCATAACATGCAATGCAAGAAACTGCTCAAAAATACATTTATTAATAGATAATCTGCCCTGTAATCATAATTTGTGTCAACAGGAATAAAAGTTGTTGGTGTTTTACTGCCATTAGTGTTCATTTCAGCTGGAAACTGTATGTATAGGTATGTTTTTGGAGTTTTGTAAAAATGTAGGTTACAATTTACAATAAAATTGTCATTACAATTTCATGTTTTGCTGATGTGATAGTAGCTAATAGCACATGAACACAGTTTTACTGTAGAAACAACTATATTGTCTGAGGAAAATGTGTCACTCTGTTTGTAAGCTGTTTTGGGTTTTTGCATGAGCATTGCTGCATGGTTGCTAGGGTTGTTGGTTGCTAGGGTTGTTGTTGGTGGTTGTCAGGGGGTTGCCGGGTAGTTGCTAGCGTGTTGTTTGTGGTCACTATTTTGGCTTGATTCCATCAGTGTTTCAACCGATTTTTTTCTCGTCCAGTAAGTCTCTCAACAACTCTTCTTAACAAGGTAATAGGTATTAGCTGAGGTGTTAGCAAGGTAATTTGGCTAATTTCAGTCATTAGCCTAGCAAGCAGTCGCTATTGTATTTTAGCAGAAACTGTGGTGTCCATTATACATTTTTGTAAGGGAAGCATGCTGACATGACCAATTAAAGTGTTGTTCTTTATGAACGCATGCTTTGATGGCTATATTGCATTGAGGTGCACGTATAAACAGGGCTGGGAAGGTTACTTTTAAAATGTATTTCACTACAGATTACAACAAAAAAATTTGTGTCATTTAAATCTACCAATCAATATAAATTCAATTTGAATACAATGAATGGGATTCCGTGCTGTTTCATGCCGCATTCCAAACTTCAGAACAAATCCAAACACACCAAACATATCATAAAAGTAGCCAAAACAACTGGCACAGTTCTCCAAGTTATACAATAGATTTGTTTAATGAATGGACCAAACTTTAAGTGATTACTTCACTGATAATCATCTCTGTGGAGAAGTGATCGGCACAAAAGAATCACTGAGACAAAATTGACAGGGCCCGTTTCCCAAAGCAACTACGGTCGCATGTAACTTAATGTCGTTATAGTTCAATGTAATTTAACAAACACAGTTCGCTAACGATGCTTTTGGGAAACACACCCCAGATCTATCCCGTTTAATGTGAACCATCCACACTGGTTTCGTTAAATAAAAAAATTATTAATTTAAAAGATTGAATCAAAAGAATCATCTGTTCACGAATCGGATCATGAACTCGCATTAC
>NW_015656001.1:1141849-1150894 GCF_001515625.1 Sinocyclocheilus rhinocerous | reverse complement strand
AACTGTTTACTTAAATATTAAATTAAGAAATGACATTAAAATTCAAAGTAATCACTTTGGTAATCTAAAATACTTTTCGGATGTAACTGTAATTTGATTACCACCTGTTTCAAATGTAATTATAACGAAATACAGTTACTCATATTTTGTATTTTAAATACGTAACGCCGTTACATGTATTTCGTTACTCCCCAGCCCTGCGTATAAACAAGTAAATAAGCAAAGTACAAGGATTCCAGAGCGAGAGCTCTCATTTAGCCGAATGTTTTTCAGATGATTATGACTCTCTCTGCGCTGAAACAGACTTTATCCCCCTCAAAGTGAACACGAGGCAGACGTGGGATTTTTCGTTTCCCAGCTCTCATCTTCTAATCACTGCACTGCACTGTGGGGCTGATCCTCTTTACCAGCGCCTTCATTTGTGCACTTTATCAGCAAATCATTAAAGTTTTGATAAGCTGTTAAAGAAGATTACGCAGTTCTTTTAAAATTGTCTAATCTTTTTGCCAGGAGACTGAATATGGGAAACAAAAAGACTAATAACAGGATTTCTGGAGTGTTTTGTTAAGTCTATAATTTTGTCTCTGCCTTCATATTTATTAGCGAAAGGGAACGACTCCACTGCGAGGTCACCGATTCATCTTTGCAGGACTGTATTTTATCAAACGCATAGTTACGGTTTTGGATGCTGATTGGTCTGATTGGATATTTAAATGTAAATGCATGCTCATTTTATTCTGTCATTACATTTATATTACTTTTGCCATCTTCTAATGCTCACTCAAAGTTAATATTTACATATTAAATATTTAGCAAATTTCAAAATGAATAATCAGTTTCCGTTTTGTTAATATTATTTTTAATATTAACATCAGCACTACAATTTTGATGATGCCTAAATTCACTAGTAACATTTAAGATGAATTTATTTATTTAAGAAAATAGAATTTTAATTTCAGCCATTTATTATTCAGACAATTATTGTCATATTCGGCCATTCATTCATTCATTATATGCACTTTTTGTAAGTTTGCCAAACATACTAATGGATAAAATAAATAAATATGCACATTAAAACAATGAATAAAAATTAGACTCTGAGGAAGAAAATAATGCACATTTTCCCTGTTGTCTTGACATACTTGTTTAGGATACAGCAGAGATTTATTGACATTTTATTGCGAATAGTTGCATCAGCGTTCTCTCAAGGCCTTGAACGTTCACAGTCCAGTCCCTGTATACAACATCACCCTCACTGCGCTAAAACACTTTCTATGAACAGACACACATGGCGAAGATGGGAATTGTGTGTTTGCTCCAGTAATAAATGCATCCCACAATCCTGCACAGTTTAATCTGTTATATTCAGGCCTGTTGGGTGTGTGTGATTCCCTGCGGGCGGCTCTAAGCGACCAATGGAGGACACACTGAAAATAGCGCAGCAAGAATAATCAGGAAAACGAGGAACAACAAACCTGTAAACAAACACTTGTCTTATTATCTTCCATCTTTTTAGCCTCGTCTTCCCTTTCTGTATTTCTTGGTTTTGGATCAAATGAAATATGTGTATTGCCGTACCTGAATATAGATGCTTCGGATTGTCCTGTGTAAGAAGAGTTTTTCCTCTTCAGTGTATTATTGTGGAATCATCTACTTTACATAAACCCGCCTCTAAACAGCATGAAAAAACAAAGTGAACTGTGATTGGTTGATTTACATGTCAGTCAGATGTTCTTGGCCAGGTATATGGTGAGAGTTGAAAGTCTGGCTCTTCGTGACTAAGCTTTGAATTGTCACAAATCTGACACTTATTTTGTCTTAAAGACAATTTATTATTTATGTAACCTAGTTGTGTTGTTTTTCTAAGACGTTAATGTGCCTGTCGGACACTGAAATGCCACTCAAAATCAAATTTATTCTTTTGAAATTTGGGCAGCAGACAGTTGAGCTCTTGTGCGTTTGGACAGCAGATATTCTGCTCTAGTGTGTCTGATTATTTAAAGGTCACCTAAATTTTTCCTCTAAGCCTCTTAGAAGCAGGAACAGTCAGATAGAGCATGTCAGAGGAGTCGAGGGGGAAATTTGGCCATTGTGCATGTGGAAATTGACCAGTGTAACGAGAGCGTTTGCCATGAGCTCATAGACCGCAGGACTGGACTAATTCACTGTCTTTGTGCAGCTCATATTCTGTAATTCCTCTCCATCTGAGTCTTATTATCTTCCATCTTTTTAGCCTCGTCTTCCCTTTCTGTATTTCTTGGTTTTGGATCAAATGAAATATGTGTATTGCCGTTTCTGAATATAGATGCTTCGGATTGTCCTGTGTAAGAAGAGTTTTTCCTCTTCAGTGTATTATTGTGGAATCATCTACTTTACATAAACCCGCCTCTAAACAGCATGAAAAAACAAAGTGAACTGTGATTGGTTGATTTACATGTCAGTCAGATGTTCTTGGCCAGGTATATGGTGAGAGTTGAAAGTCTGGCTCTTCGTGACTAAGCTTTGAATTGTCACAAATCTGACACTTATTTTGTCTTAAAGACAATTTATTATTTATGTAACCTAGTTGTGTTGTTTTTCTAAGACGTTAATGTGCCTGTCGGACACTGAAATGCCACTCAAAATCAAATTTATTCTTTTGAAATTTGGGCAGCAGACAGTTGAGCTCTTGTGCGTTTGGACAGCAGATATTCTGCTCTAGTGTGTCTGATTATTTAAAGGTCACCTAAATTTTTCCTCTAAGCCTCTTAGAAGCAGGAACAGTCAGATAGAGCATGTCAGAGGAGTCGAGGGGGAAATTTGGCCATTGTGCATGTGGAAATTGACCAGTGTAACGAGAGCGTTTGCCATGAGCTCATAGACCGCAGGACTGGACTAATTCACTGTCTTTGTGCAGCTCATATTCTGTAATTCCTCTCCATCTGATTCTCCTCCACACATCTCTATTGTGCGTTTGCTGTGACAGAGTCAAAGCAGAGACATGTTACCTTGACCTCCTGCCTTTTCTTTTCATAATCTTCTGTCTCTCATCTTCTACCTGTGTATATAGGCACTAAGGATGTGAATCATAAAGAACTGAGTGATTCTGATTCAGATCCTTATTCCACTTAACAAATCCTGTTCTTCAGTGATTCCATTAATTCTTTAATGATTCAAATGATTCTTTTAATACACTGAAGAAGGACACCCTCCAAATAATTAGTCCTAATTATATATTAGGTTAATACACTATAGGCAAAACCATAGTAGTTTTTTTGTTTTTTCCATGCACTGGTCAATTTTATTAGATTTTTTTCCAGCTATTTTGTTTCCATAACATCCCATTATAATATATATCTTCATATATTGTATCTCCTGCACTCAGTCAGAAATCTCAAATATGTCCACAATATGCAATCAGAATTTTGAACCTGACTTTATCTAGTGTTTAGATTTCTGTTCTGGAAGTGTATGCAAATGTGTACATATTTAATTAGATAATGCCCAATTTGCATATTTAAACAACATTTCAGAAAATGTCTAATAGTCCTGTGAATCATCAATCAACTATGGACATATGGTGATATGTATTAGTGAAATTTTTCACCCTATTCACCTGTGGTGTCTTACCTTAAAAATACTAAACAAAAGTCATTAAACTGCGTTTGGAACTAATTGGTGAGTCTTTTTGACTGGCTCGTTAAAAAAAAGACCAGCTCATAAGAGTCATTTTTCATCCATTTCAGCCTATATCAGAATGATGTGTGTTTGTCATTGCATATAATGAGTCTTTTATTTTAGTTTTTTTATTAATTATTGGCGCCAAGTTTTACCTCGTAACATTCAGTTGAAACTCAGTTAAATATGACTTATTTTGCAGTGGTGCTGTAGATTCAATATCAATGCAGAAAACGCTAAGAAACACTATCAGAACCAAATGTCATGCAAATGATTTTATTGCCATATTTTTTTGGAACTGGTTCTGAATACAAACCCATTCTCGATTCCCAACCCTAATAGGCACCGAAGTGTTTCATCACTGTACAAACCGAACCTTCAAACGTATATTTATCTCCATTTGTGTGCACGTCTTTGTGTAAGCGCAGTGCTGGGTGAGGGGTTTCACGCTGACAATAAAGCGCTAGAAGACGGACACATGCCAACTGAGTTTGGAACGACACAAAAGACAAACGCTGTTGTGTTTTAAACTGTTAAGGCCATTAAATTGTTTTCATTTCATCTTCCCCTTTGAAAGGCACGGAGGCAAAGCACACGGAGGTGCCAGGGTTATTATCTCTTATCTTTGAACAGCGGAAAATACTGCGACACTAATAACCAAACAACTGCACACAATGTAAAATTTCATTATCAGGGTGTTAAAACTGGGTTGTACCCTGAAGGGGTCCCCACCACAGCTCTGAGCGCCAGCGTAATTATGTTTAATTAAAATACAACAGAGATCAACAGAATCATTTTCATTAGGAAATTATTAATGATTCTACCGTAACAATAATTGATTGCAGTGAGACGGGCTGCAAGAACAGATGGTCAGAGAGAGAGAGAGAGAGAGAGATGGGAGAGTTGCATAATTTTAAGTTGAGAGCACACACACATTTATTGGACATAAAGTGTACTAAAACAAGACCGTGTCATTGAACTGAGACCAGAGGCTAACAAAAGGAATCATGTTGAACACTGCCACATTATATTTGATGAACTTTAAAATTTTATGACTAGTAATGGGAGGATTGAGAGTTAAAATAACCTCAACTAGCTCTAGTCTTTTACCGTGTTCATGTACCAATTGAATTTAACCGTACTTAATGAACTATCACTTACAAAAAGGTACCATGGTACTACCATGTTTTTTGGACATGGTACCATGCAAGTATCGTGGTATTCTCAGAAATACTGTGTACTGTACATACCATGGCACATGAATTTCAGTATTTGAAACTATCTGAAATGCTAGATGCGTGGGTGTGTGTGTGTTTGTGTGTTTCAATGTACCATAGTATTACCACTGATGCTGTGATAGTAAATGTCCAAAAAACATGATATTGCTATGGTACTTGTCCAAAAAATGTGGCATTACCATGGTGCATGTTAATGAGGCAAAACTAAAAAAATATATATATATGTACAGTATATACAGTGGGTACGGAAAGTATTCAGACCCCCTTAAATTTTTCACTCTTTGTTATATTGCAGCCATTTGCTAAAATCATTTAAGTTAATTTTTTTTCCTCATTAATGTACACACAGCACCCCATATTGACAGAAAAACACAGAATTGTTGACATTTTTGCAGATTTATTAAAAAAAAAAAACTGAAATATCACATGCTCAGTATTTAGAGTAGAAGCACCCTTTTGATCTAATACAGCCATGAATCTTTTTGGGAAAAAAAATTAACTTAAATGATTTTAGCAAATGGCTGCAATATAACAAAGAGTGAAAAATTTAAGGGGGTCTGAATACTTTCCGTACCCACTGTATATATATGTATATATATATACTGTTTATATACTGTATATATATATATTATATATAAAATTATATATATATATATATATATATATACACTCTATAAAAAAAATATATTGTTACTATTGTGCAAATTTAAAAAAAAACTGTATTTTCATGGTACTGTAACTGTACATATTCAGAAAGCATGGAACTAATATGGCATTACAATGGTGCATGTTCAAAAAAAAACATGGTATTATTATGGTACATACTAAAAAAACATAATATCATGGTAAATTTAAAAAAGCATGTTACATTAATATTTCAGTACCATGGTGTATTTTAGAGTACCATAGTATTACCATCAATGCTTTAATTTTTTTGTAAGGATGATAAATCCCAAAAAAATATGATGTTGCTATTGCACAATTCAACAAATATAGTATTACCGTGGTGCATTTTCAAATTAAATATGGTATTATAATGGTATTATGATACTTATAAAAAAAACATGAAACTATGGTGATTAAAAATGACGTGGTATTATTATGGTGCCTGTTCAAAACAGCATGCTATTACCATGGTAGGTGCATATTCAAAAAACATGGTAATACTATGGTACACGTCCAAAAAACGTCTCGGTTACGTATAGTAACCCTCGTTCCCTGAAGGAGGGAACGGAGACGTCACGTCGGTGACCGACGAATTGGGATATCGCTTCGATGGACCAATCTACTTCGAGTGTAAACTAAACGAGCCAATGCACATTGGCATGCAATTATTGCATCCAGCTGCCGCTGATCACAGCGTGAGTATAATAAGGCAGCAGGTGCAATGCATACCAGGTTTTCGCTGAGGAGCCGAGCCGGCGACCCGGCGCGGCTCCGAAACGTCTCCAAATCAGCTGGACCGTCTGGGGATGGAGTCGCCATTCTCCCGGGAGCATTGCTTGAGACAGCTCGTCGGTTGTACGGTTGAGCAGGCCCGGAATGTGAACAGCACGAAGTGACCTCAGAACCTTCCGACTCCAAAGGAGGAGGTGGCGGGCGAGTTGCGACATGCGACGGGAGCGCAGACCACCTTGTCGGTTGATGTACGCAACGGTCGCTGTGTTGTCCGTTCGGACCAGTACGTGCTTGCCTCGTAAGCGCCCTTTGAGACGGTTCAAGGCCAGGCGCACTGCTAACAACTCTAGGCAATTGATGTGCCAATGCAGTACGTGGCACCCCACCCGGTGGTGGAGGCATCCGTGTAGACCACAGCATGCCTGGAGATCTGCTCTAGGGGCACCCCTGCCCGGAGGAATGCAAGATCTGAACACGGGGTGAAGGTTTGGCGACAGGCCGATGTGACTTGGACCCGGTGAGTGCCGCGCTTCCACGCTCACCTCGGGACTCGGCCATAAAGCCAGTGCTGGAGCGGTCTCATATGTAACAGGCCAAGCGGTGTAAGTGCTGCTGCGGCTGCCATATGCCCCAGGAGCCTCTGAAAAAGTATCAGTGGGACCGCTGTCCTGCCCTTGAACGTATTCAAGCAGGCTAGCACCGACCGCGCACGTTCCTATGTGAGGCGCGCTGTCTGTTCGACCGAATCCAACTCCATACCGAGAAAAGAGATCCTCTGCGTCGGGGAGAGTTTGCTCTTTTCCCAGTTGACCCGAAGGCCCAACAGGCTGAGGTGCCGAAGCGCCAGGTCCCTGTGCTCGCACAACTGATCCTGAGACTGTGCTAGTATAAGCCAATAATCTAGATAGTTGAGAACGCGAACACCCTGCTCTCTGAGGGGAACAAGAGCTGCCTCCGCGACCTTCGTAAAGACACGGGGAGACAGGGACAGCCCGAAGGGCAGGACCTTGTACTGATATACCCGTCCTTCGAACGCAAACCGCAGAAATGGTCTGTGGCGTGGAAGGATCGACACATGAAAGTACGCGTCCTTCAGGTCGATCGCTGCAAACCAATCTCGGGGACGGACGCACCCGAAGATGCGTTTCTGCGTCAACATCTTGAACGGTAGCCGATGAAGGGCCCGGTTCAAAACTCACAGGTCCAAGATTGGCCGTAACCCACCGCCTTTCTTGGGTACAATGAAGTAAGGGCTGTAAAACCCCGACCTCATATCGGCTGGAGGGACCGGCTCTATCGCATCCTTCGCCAGTAGGACTGCGATCTCTGCCCGTAGAACAGGGGCATCGGCCGCCTTCACTGTAGTGAAGCGGATACCGCTGAACTTGGGCGGGCGCCAGGCGAACTGAATCGCATAGCCGAGGCTGATGGTTCGCAGAAGCCAGCGAGACGGGCTGGGTAGCGCTGACCAAGCGCCCAGAAACCGTACAAGCGGGACCAGCGGGACCACAGCCGTACCCGCAGTGGGGCAGCGAGGTGGAACACAGGGACCCAAATCGGGCGGCTTGTGAGCAGGCCGGAGAGGGGTGTGAGTGTGGGGTGCAAGGCTCACCTGGTTCCACGGGTTGGCAGAGGGTGCGTGAGTAGGGCCTTTGTTGACGCTCTCGAACCGCCCGCTGCTGCCATCTGGCGAAGGAGGAGGATGAGTGAGGCCCGGCGTTAGTCCGTCCGCAACTCTCCGTGCCCTCCTGGGACCCAGAGATAAAGGAAACTGCTCTTTTGTCGAGAATTTGGGTACCGTCGGCCGTGAGGCCAACGGCGGGAAAAAATGAAACAAAAGATTCTCCGCCCGGCCCTCCTCCGGGGGAGGGAGTGGTGCGTTCACAATCTCCCTGAGAGCAGATCCTTCCATCCCTGGGTCGCCTGTCTCAGGGCCGCTTGCTTCTCTGCTTGCCGGCAGGTTTGCCGGGGGCCTGGACAGGCGGGGCGGCCCGCCCACACCCGGCTCCACGACGCCGCTTTGCTGAAGGCTGCTGCGGATGTGGCGCGGGAGCGGGGGTGGACGCGGGGGCCCGCCCTCGGCGACGAACAGGCTGGGGCGCTGCAGCCGGCGGACGGATGGAGGCAGCAGCTGCCCGCCGGGGCAGGATGTGTCGGATCGCCTCAGTCTGCTTCTGGGCAGCCGAGAACTGCTGGGCAAAGCTCTCGACTGCGTCGCCGAAGAGACGCCAGTCTGCGACGACGAAGAGTTCCCCTGGGACACAGGGGAATTGAGGAACCGAACCTTGTCGGTGTCCCTCATGTCTGCCAGACACAGCCAGAGATGGCGCTCCTGGACCACAAGCGTGGACATCGCACGACCCAGAGAACTCGCGGTGACCTTCGTCGCTCGGAGCGCGAGGTCAGTGGCGGTTCGGAGCTCTTTCAGAACTTCCGGATCGTGCAGGTCCTTCAGTGCCTTAGCCTGGTGCACCTGCAGTAACGCCATAGCGTGTAAGGCAGAAGCAGCTTCCCCGCAAGCCGTATAGGCACTAGGTTAGACCAGATGAATGCCTACAGGCCCGGGAAGGAAGTACCGGGTCTCCCCGCCAGGAGGAGGCGACTTAGGACACAATTGCATCGCTACCGCCCGCTCCACCGGGGGGATCGCCGAATACCCCTTCGCTGCACCGCCGTCGAGGGTGGTGAGGGAGGAGGAGCCCACCGGCCGGTTTCTGGCAGTAAAAGGTGCCGTCCACGACCTGGTGAGCTC
>NW_015656001.1:1140121-1141081 GCF_001515625.1 Sinocyclocheilus rhinocerous | reverse complement strand
AAAAATTCCCAACTTGGGTTATTTGGCAACCCAGTGCTGGGTAAATATTGGACAGAACACATGCTGGGTTATTTTGACCCAGCTGGTTGGGTAAAATGTTTTTACCCACCATGCTGGGTTGTTTTATTAAAGTCATCTATTGTTTAAATATTATTATATTGCTGGCTTAAAATGGGCTGGAAATTTAAAATCCCACGCAGAAATACTATTGGCAACAGCAATAATCAAAAGATGAACATTTATTATTAAGCAGGAACACCCATGGACAAAATACAAGACAAATTGAATTTATTTGGGTGAATACAGCATAGTTTACAATATTACATACATTTAAACTCGTTTAACAAGCATTTTAGAAATAAAAAAGGCACATTTAAAAGTAGCATTTTAATTTGTGTATTCAACCGTTGTCTGTAATCGCTTTTTACCGAAATAGTGCTAATTCTCGTGCCGGTGTGTCACCGAAATCTGAACCGGCGATGGGCTGCTGTTCGCCAGGGGAACTGCGAACTTTAGACCACCGCCTCGCGTTTCACTTGTAGCTGAGAGATGGCATGACTGACTCCAAAACCTGCCCAAAAACAAACAGTACTGAAATTAGAGAACATATTTTAACATCAAATTAAATTACACTCAGTATTATAATGAATAAAATCCAGCGCGAAACGACTGCTGCTGCAGCTTACTGACACCTCGTCCTTATGTTGCATTGCATAAAATAATATAATTTACACCACATTAAAGACTTTATAAATGAAATAAAATGCATACAAACCTTTATTTCCCTGAAAGAGTTCACCAAATTGGCGGCGGCGGCGGCGCTGAGAACCGCTCTCTCCTGTGGACTTAAAAAGCCCGTGCTCTCAGCAGCTGCGTTGTTGAGAAGTTTCACCGGAGCCTAGCGGTTGGTTAGGTAGAAAAAATAACCCAGCGTTAAAATGACCCAGCACCTGGGTAAAA
>NW_015656001.1:1120015-1140004 GCF_001515625.1 Sinocyclocheilus rhinocerous | reverse complement strand
GTGGCGCTGAGAACCGCTCTCTCCTGTGGACTTAAAAAGCCCGTGCTCTCAGCAGCTGCGTTGTTGAGAAGTTTCACCGGAGACAACCTAGCGGTTAGGTAGAAAAAATAACCCAGCGTTAAAATGACCCAGCACCTGGGTAAAAATATTAAAAACAACCCAATAAAATGACCCAACAAGCTGAACCCAGCATTTGGGTTAAAAAAAAATAGCCCAGCATTTTTTAGAGTGTACACAAGTAGATGTTTTGGTAGTATTTTTTATTTAAAAATAATTACAAATCTTTGTATTACATTATTTGCTGTAGTAAGTAAAATAATAAAAAATAAAGTAAATAAAGTAATAAAAACATAAACATCCATATGCATTGCATTAATCAGATTTTGTGGGAAAATGGGATCAAATGGCATGAAAGATAATGAACACAATTTATTGAAATTTTGTTAATATAATATAATATAATATACATTTATGTATATTCTTATTTTCATTTTGATTTGGGGGTGAAATATGACCCCCATCCATTCAACCACACACCCTCCCTCCAAAATGATTGACAGGTCGATAACAGTCTCTGATTTGCTAGATTTCTGATTGGCTCCAAAAGCGCGGGCCGGTCCCCTGACTCTTGTTTTGCTGTTTCCAGAGCCTGCGGCTGTCACAGAGACAGGTGTGATTTCTCAGGACACATATTTCCTTGATATTCAGTGCGTGTGAGATGATGGTGCCAAAAAGCTCAGTAAAATAGATGTCTACAGTAGGAAGAGCGGCTATATTTTCATGTTTATTTCTTCTTTGTGTACAGTGGGGTGACAATTCTTGTTTTGTGTGCTGTGATTCTTCACACTCGATCTATATGTACCGTGATGCTCATTTCCTGTTTCTAAATTGGTAAAATCCACCCACGCCGTGGCTATTTTTTTCCATCTGCAGACATTTTTCACCATGTTTAAGCACATTATTCTGATCATCTATCTCTTGCGCCTTTGGACATCAGCATAAGTGGATTTAGAGGCTTTCCTGTGTGTTGATTTTAAGTTTGGGCTCGAGTCTCTTTAAACACGGGCAGAATGGTGCACTTATCACCAAATGATTAAGAATCGAAAGCTAATGTGATTATGAATATCATCATACGTTCTTACAGCATAATCAACAAGGAGCACTTGAAAAAGAGTCGTTGACATATCTGTGAGTGTTTAACTATAGAATAATTGAATGGAAAATTACTCTCCTGAAAGAGACTATATATTCGTTTTGCCTTTATAAGCTCTTGAACCCTCCAAAGTCTCAGAAACCAATTGAATAACTTGACCATCTCATTTTTAAAAATCAGCCATTTTATTCTCGAAGAAAGAAACGTTTGGTCTTATAGTAGCAATTATAATAATAAAATCAATATGAAACATTCACAACCTATTTTACTCATGACATTTCCAAGTGAAATCGGATATTAAACCAGTAAAAATTGTAGGGCGGGACTTGATTGGATCATGAATAGAGTTCATTGTCAAACACCTTGTTTGATAAAAATGGTTTAGATCTGAAGAAAGAGAGATTTGATTTGAGTACGAATAGTGAAACGCATCTCAGTTAAAGTCATCTGGAGTTCAGGTTTGGGAGAAGACGGCAAGAGAGAGAGAGTAAATGGATCTGGAACCATCAGGCAGGTCACCAGCCGCCCACTGAGTGAGGATAGATGGCGGTCCAGTCATGTTGTCTCCTCCGTCGCAGGGCTGCACTCTTTATGCAGCATAAAATTACTGTCAGCCCACATCTATACCTCCTCCGAGAGGTCACTAATGCACGTTACATGCACACATTTACTGTATACAATTTACTGTACACACTTCATCATTTGCTCTGACGTTAAAGGGATAATTCACCCAAAAATGAAATTCTGTTACCATTCACTCACCCTCAAGTCACTCCAACCAAAAAAAAAAAACAAACATCAATAAAAGTAGATGGGGATGACTTCCATGGTTACCATTCACTGTCAGTACCATTAAGATTTATAAAATGTCTGATATCACAAATCCATTTTTCTGTTCAACTGATCCCACGCAATACCTAGGTTCTGAGACTGAAGAGACTTTTGTTCCTTTGGTTTTTTAATTGCACATCATATCATCAAAGATATGCAAGAATGCTTTATGAGTTATGAGTGATTTTGAGTTGTTTAGGATAAATGTTGACCTGGTGATGTAGTTGAAATACTGAAATAATTAGTGATATACTGTTTTTCAGTTAGATGTTAGATTCTTGATATTTATGTATTTGTTCTAAAATAGCATAAATGGTGTCATATTTTCAATTAGAGAAAGTAAATAAAAGCAACTAATTATTTTTCACTTTATTTAATCAAGCCCTTTTGCTAACTATACTAATATTCCCCAATTTTACAATATGTAGTAATATTTAACATACATTTATCATACATAAATGAAATGACAAAGGGCATTTTTTGACTGATGAGGCATATTAATCAAAACAAAGTTGTGTATCGATTCACTGGACAGTTTGAACTTGAACATTGAAATGAATTGCATTTACTTTAACTGTCTTTTTGTTACTGAAGTCGAACTCCTCCACAGTTATAATACATGCTGTGCTATAAAAACAAATCATGGGATTTGTGAATGAATCATTTAGACTGGTTTAGTGAGCTGAGTCAATTGATTCAATAAAAAGATCTGACTCAAAACAATGATTAATGTCAAAATCAGACACATTATTTTGTTCATAAAGTGATTTAAATTTTGATTTTGTTACAATAAATGACCCAACCCTAGTAATAGACAAAATTATTGTGGAGTATGTTTTGTCAGTATGTTTGCCTGTTTGTATGTTTGCCTTCTCACATTCGTCCTTCAAACCATAAACATGCCTTCTGACCACTTCATAACTACTGCTTACTCTGCTTAACAACCTCTTTCTGCTCTGTTCCTGAGCACTGCAGAGAGAGAGAGAGAGAGAGAGAGAGGGGATGGTAGCGCCATCTGTCCAGTCTCTGTGGGTATTGTCATAAAGAGAGCCCACTGTAATGTTGTCATCATCCTTACATGGCAGAGGTCATTACCGTTTATGGAGGCACATGAAACTTTATGGCAAATGAACTCATGCTGTCATGATGTGAAAAGCAATGAAACAGGATCTGAACAAAAGCCCCACAATGAACTTGCATGACCCGTCACATAAATTAAAGGCACGCTATGTAACTTTTGGCATTCTAGTGGTTAACAAGCAAAACTGCATGAATCTTGAGGAGAAACAATGTAGCCGGAGCTGCTTCTGTGTGTTTATGGATATGACGAGTCACACAGATTCTGTACTGGGCTACATCGCAGCAGTTGTCGCCCAGACAGGTCTAAAATACTCAGAATATAAGCACTTATTATAGGCGTATACAGTAGTGATTCAGGATTAGACATAAACACAGTTTTGGAAGATGGATTCATGACGTACTCGCTAAGTGTATAGGCCGAAATTTTGTAAATTCTAAAAAAGGTACATTGTGTACCTTTAAGTAAAGTACATTTTTTGAAAGGCACTGTAGAGGTGAGTTTGTGAGTGTTTTGAAACTCAATGATTTTCCATGAAATTCCATGTATTTTAGGTGTGAAGACTTCTAAGAAAAGAGTTGAAGGTTTTTCAAAAAATATTTTTTAATTTATTATAATTTTTTTTTTTTTTTTTTTTTAGTCAATCACAGATGAATTTTATACTTAATGTTACAATTATATTTATTTGTAAAAACAATAAATGTCACTGGATTTAGTATTTTAAGTACGTACATAAAGTTCATTGCAGTCAATTTGTGTGATATTTGTAAATAAAATCATTTTATTTCAGACAGAAAAACAAAAATATGGCAAAAATGTCTTTATTTTTTTTAAACCTTTGATTAAAATGATTAGATTACTAAATCAACAGGAAATATTTTCTGTATTTATGTTTTTTTTTTTTACAAATACTACACGGGTAATATTTGTGGTTTTATTATCCACAGCAGTTTTTTTTTTAAAACCTTTGATTAAAATGATTAGATTACTAAATCAACAGGAAATATTTGTGTATTTATGTTTTTTTTTTTTTTTACAAATACTACACGGGTAATATTTGTGGTTTTATTATCCACAGCAGTTTTAACCGCTATAAGTATGAATTTTGCTGCCATCATTTTTGCAATTCCATTTAATGCCACTTGTGGTGTAGAAATGACACAATTTGCACTTTCACATCTGTTTTTGTGGTGCCTTTCCACTCAGCATGATGATCAGTTGCTGTTTTTAACCGCTCTCTGTGCGTGTTTATAAGTGAGGGTGATTTCTGGCTTCCAGTTGCCGCGAGGTTGCCTGCTTTTCACTCGAGACAGGTTTCGGGTTGATTTAAAGACCGTTAGGAATGGCAGCGAGAGGGAGAAGACAAAAAAAGACTGTCGACAAATCAACTCACGCTGATGCCTCTCAAGGTTTCAGCTGCAACCTATTCAGCAGGAGAAAAGAGAAAAATATATATATACTCTATCCTGTCGGGGGCTTTTGGCTTATCTTGAGTGACTGTCAAGGCTGGGAATATCAGGGAATGGACAGAAACATATAAAATTAATAAGCTCCTGGATGTTGTCGGAAGTTATGATGCTTCCATAAATCCTGGTTTGATCAGAGAGGACAAGGTTTAAAGCCGGAGCCGCCTAACGCACACGGTGAGTGTTTTTGGGCCTGGCTTCTCATTCTGTCGCCGAGATAGAAGCCCTTAGCTGGCGAAATAAGATTTATCTTCTTCCTCCCCCTTTCATGACTGACAAATCTGAGAAAGCCGGAGGCGACTCGGCAGCCATTACTACCTTTAATAAAGGGCATGGGCTCAGCAAGGTGAAACTTGGGCCAAAGGCAAAAAAATGCACAGAAGAGAAAAGAAATTGGCGCTTACTTATCAGTTGTACGTCCCGTGTTGGGTGAAAGGTCGAAGAGCTTTTTGTTTGTTTGTTTGTTTCTTATAGCAAAAGGATGGATGCTATCTGTCCCGGCATCCAAACGGCAAGGCTTTCTGGAGTGGTGCGGGTAATATTTCATGTCAAGAATTAGGCAAGTAAACCTCTGTGGTTTTTTTCAGTGGGTGGCGGAGAGAAACATTGATCATTGTCTCAGCAGCGAACAATGATGCGTTGGCTTTTTCAAGAGGATGTTCTGTGTGCAAGTACATTCATTGCAGGGTAATTAAATGCTGAGGTTGTGTGTGTGTGTGTGTGTGTGTTTGTGTTTCATACAGCTTCAGAGTGTAAGAGGTTGTATCAGAAGGAAAAAAAGCATAACAATAATAATGCTTGCTGGACCAAATTAGAAAAACTGTATTTCAGTTTGAGGGGTTGTATTGAGAATATGCCATGCTTTCTGGGCATGTCAATACAAATACAGTTGCAATGATTGCACAGAAGAAATAAAACAAAGAAATGCAATTCAAATCATAAATAAATGACTTTTATGATACATAAATATGTACTGAGGACTCGTTTATTCAAGTTTCACTTCAGAAATCATTCTGATATGCTGATTTTCTGCTCATTTCTTATTATTATCAATGTTGAAAACAGTTGTGCTGCTTAACACTTTTGTGAAAACCTTTTTTCTTTGATGAATAGAAAGTTCAAAAGAACAGCATTTATTGAATATGAAATATTTTGTAACATTATAAGTGTTTACAGTCGCTTGCTGGAAAAAAAAATCTAAAATCTTACACACCCCAAACTTTTTAACTGTAATTTAAATAAAAATCCAAACTCTACAAAAAATTAATAAATTAAGTTATTTTAAATATTACAAGTGAGTTTTCACATCACAACATTTTGATGTAAAGTATGAAAAATTAATATTCATTTTGAGATTTGCTAAAGATTACATTTAAAAGAGTTTATTGATTGATTGGCGTTTTAAAGATTAGCTAAGTGTAATCTAAGGGTAAATAAGGGAATAAGGGAAATAAGCACATACACATTGTGCTCTCATGTGTATTTTGTGTTTGTTGTTATATCATTTCGTTTGCCTAGTTGTGTAATATACTTTGATGCTTTGATGCACCTTGAGCATTTGAAAGCTATTATTTATTATTTAAAAGTTACTGTTATTGTTAGAAGGTTGAATGGCTAATGAGGAAGTGACCCGTTCAGTAGATTAAAACCATTTTTAAAACATATTTTTCACAAAGACTACTCAATTTATGTGAAAAATATATTTGTATATATATGATTATGCACCTTCAACTGTGAGCTAGAGGAGATTTTCACAGCTTTAACTATCTTGACTAAAGGTCCTGTAAATGCATTCTGTGAATAAGTGTTTTCTAGGAAATAATTGAATTGAGTGTTTGACGTCTGCGCTCTGGGTGCTTTACTGCTGGACTGGTTCTGAGCTGACGTCTCTCAGATTATCCTGTGAATTGCTCTACCTGTGAAGTCTCCGGTTCGCCGATGGCTCTTCTGCATGAATTAATCAGATAGGCAGAATCCTCACAAAATGCTCGTGAAGGAAGAGAATTCTGCTCACTGGTAAACAGATTTTAGCGATTTTCTGCTCCGAATCCCTTCTGAGTTGAGTTGTGCCTCGGTGCCAGCGACGGATAATTACATCACATCTCTTTTTCCTCTCCAGACCCCTTCAAACTTTCCCCTAAACCCATTGCAACCCCCCTCCCCCATCACTTTGTCCGCATCCTGAATCATTTTTTACCGCTTGCCCCTAGTCTCCAGTCATATCAGTGGTGAGAAAAAATAGTCCCCTCATATTGAAATGACCACCCAAATTTGATTGATTGATTGATTGATTGATTGATTGATTGATTTTTAAACAAAGTTGAGTAAATTATTACCATTTTTATTTTGGGTAAACTTTCCCTTTAAGGACAAGTGATTTGAAAAATAAATAAATAAACAAATAAATAAATACATTTATTTATGTAAGTATGTATATATGTTTAATGGGATAGTTGAGTAAATTATGAACATTTTTATTTTGGGTGAACGATCCCTTTAAGAACAAAAGATCTGGAAAATTAATTAATTAATATGTTTATTTATTTACTTAATTACATAAATATTTACACATAAAATTGATTGAACGAATAGATAGATAGATAGATAGATTCTCTCATCATAAACAACAAAACGCAGATGTACATACAATGTAAGTAAGAGATTCATTTCGCAGTGTAAACAGCTTCAGTGATTATAACAATAGTTTTTTTTTTTGAGAGTGCTTAAACTCGCGATAGATCAAAGTTAGTGATAATGTCACTTTCTGTAGGCTATATAATTTATTTGTCGTTTGAATAACCGTGGAAAGGAAACGTTATATAATTATCCATTTCTAATGTTTTAATTAAATTGTAATAACGTTAAATACAAATTCAGTCCCATTAAACATATTTTATTAGCCTACATGACACCCATGTCTGGTTCTTGCCTAAAAAGACATGATGTTTGTATTTAATAGATTTGGCTGCTTTTAGCCTTACCCTGGAGTTGGTTCACCCTCCGCCTATGGATAGATAGATAAGTTTTATTAATCAGATCATTCTTATTCATAGCTCAAAGACTCTCTTCATTTACAGTATATTTCCTTATTCGGATGTTTCTCAAAATTTCCTTGGTGGAAACACTGGGTTTTTTCTCAGAAGACAAATCTGAGAAGCAGTTGAAGCAAACATCTCCATCTCTAGAACAACTGACGTATGAATGGGACTTTTTTTCTGGCAAATCTGAACACAGTTTGGGACATTTTTGAGAGGAGTCTCATGTGAGAATACTGTTGTTTTCTCAGAAAACACAATTAAGATAATGAGATTTCAAATGGGAATTTTTCTGTCTTTTGAATACTTCGAGATCTTGGCAAATTTAAGCATAGTTTGAGGCATCAAGATGATGAGAGGAAACTCATCTAAGAAGACTCATCTAAGAAGACTGAGATTTGCTCTCATTTCAATCTCACTGCAGTCTAGGAAAAACAATTGAGACCTCATTTGGTATTTTTCTCATCTAAAATATACTTTATGATAATTATTTGCAGCAAGATGCAGAGAAAGACAGATGGATATTAGACAAGCAGATGTCATATAATCAACTGTCAGTTAATCATTTTTAAGACATTTCTTGTAGATTATATCTATCTATCTATCTATCTATCTATCCATCTATCTATCAGAAACTTCATTTCAAAGCAGTCTGACTATCAAACACCAGTTAATTTGCTCAGTAATGTTTTGACTAGAATCCATAGGCTAGTGTTATTGTTCTCTCCCTCCTGATTAAAACTACAACAAGCATTTCCCACATGTCGTAGCTTTTGATAATACTTGCTTCTAATCGTCAGAGGACTCGCACTACTCCTATTAGTGAACATTAGCCGTTTAAAGCTGTTTACACACTGCAATCAAGGCCATTGGCCGCCTTTTCCACTTCACAGATAAATAAAGCACAAAGTTTGTTTTCCGACTTTGTCTTTGAGCACCTTCGGTGCGGAGGAGAGACCAAAACCCCAAAGGCGGAGGCAGGAAACGCTCCTGTACCGCGGCTTTGTCATCACGCTTGAAGAATTTCTGTTTAATGTACTGTAATGTGGAATTCAGCAGGGACTAGTTTAATTGAGTTTTACACAAACCAGTTGGGAGCGGCGCTGGAAGCTAGGTGATGTTGAGGTTCTTAATCTGTCTCTCCGTAGAGGGTTGTTGACGAAGTGGTTCTTTCTCTTTGTGCGGGGAAAAAAGAGGAAGCCTAGGAAATGATACATCCGTGGATAAAACCAATTGGCAACCCTCAAAGGGAACGAGGTTGATAAGACAAATCCAGCACTTGTAGAGAAATAAAAGAATCCAACTGTTCATTAAAGGCGGAAACAAAACAGGCGATTGAGAAGGCAGGCCGGCCGGTCGAAAGAGAGAGAGGCAGGCAAACAGAGATGGCTCCTATCAGAGGAAAGGATTGGAAAATAATCAAGGATTTGTGAGCTGAATTAATAACCAGACAAATACTGATTTTTTTTGTTCCCGCTTTTGCAAAATTAGGAAGGATGGACCACAATTATCTAACGCAGGACGCCGTTTAGCTGCACTCCCTCCTAATTATGAAAGATAACTCAAATCTAGAGCTTCAGATGTTTCATAAAAGCACTCAGAGAGTCAAACTTGCTGCCAAGACTTCAATGTGCCCATAGGAAAGAAAAACCACAAAGGAGATCTCTTTAATATCTCAATTGTTTCTCCTAGACAGTGAAGAGATTAAATGGTGGGCGAATGGAGACTTCTTCAGAAGTCTGAGGCTTAATCGTCTCAGATTTTTTTCCGGAGAAGTAGACTTCAGTAATATCACGTTTCCTCCAGAGTTTCAGATGAGATTCACAATGTCTCGTAATCAACACAAGAAACATCCCTAAATGATACACTGCTGTTTGATTATATAAGATCTGCCTGTCTTTCTCTGGATCAGAAATGATCTTTCAGGAAAATGTTAAATGGGGATTTAAGTATCTTGTAGGAAAGAAAAATCACACAAGAGATCTTTTTAATATCTAAATTGTTTTTCCCAGACAGTGATGCGATTACATGGGGAGCAGAAGAAGGCTTCTTTAAAAGTCAGATGTTTCTCCCTCCTTAGAAGGAAACTCCAGTAATTTCACATACGTCTCCTCTAGAGTTTCAAATAAGGTCAGCAGTGTCATTCAAATGATGAATTGGCATTCGAGTATTTTATAGGGAAAAAAATATGTTTTTTATTATCTCAGTTATTATGCTCATACACTGCAATGAGATTAACTTGGGACTTTTGCTCAAGTATTCTGCTTCATAGTTGTTTCTTCAGAGAAGAAAAGACCCCAGTAATCTCACGTGTCTCCTCTAGAGTTTCTAATAAGGTCAACAATGTCATTTAAAGGATGAATTGGGATCTGAGTATCTTGAAAAATCCCACATTAGATCTTATTTGATGTTTCAGTTGTTCCTCCTCCACTGCAATGAGATCAAATTGAGACTTGTGATTGAGTATTCTGCTTCTTAGATGTTTCTCCTGTGAAAAAAAAGACCCCAGTAATCTCACATGTATTTCCTGTAGAGTTTCTAATACAGTAAGGTCAACAAAGACTTGCAAGCAACACAAAAATGTCTATAAATGATACACTGGCATTTGAGTATCTTGTAGGACAGAAAAAACACACGTGAGATCTTTTTAATATCTAAGGAGTTTTTCCTAGGCAGTGATGAGATTGAATGGAGACTTCTTCAAAACCTAGATGTTTCTCCTGAGAACAGGATTTTAGTAATATGACATGCATCTCCTCTAGAGTATATAATAAGGTCCACAATGTTATTTAAATGACGAATTTGCATTTGAGTATCTTGAAAAATCCCTCATTACATCTTTTTGATATCTAAGTTGTTGCTCCTACACTGGAGTGAGATTAAACGGAGACTTCTTCTGAGATAAAAACTCCAGTAATCTCAATAATGTCTCAAACTGTGCTCAGATTTGCCAAGATACCAAAATCTACAGTTAGAATTCAGAAATTTTGATATGAACTCAATTATTTCTCATCAAATGCCCTGGAGGGTCGTCTTTTGTCTTATTTGTTTCTGAAGAAATGTTTGTGATGTTGCATAAATGGGATCTCCTGGACTATGAAAAAGCAACCTCTGAACAATTGAATTTTCCATTGGGTATTAACATAATTATATTGTAGCAATTCTAGAACATTTGAAGCAGAAGCGAGCAAGGGTGTGTGACCGCAGTACTTCATCAACTGACCATAGCTGTGTAATGAGAGACCATCCAGCTAACGGTGATATAAACACACACACACACACACACAGAGGGCTCAGGAAAGGCAGGAGACGCTCGCTCGCCGTAATCAGTGCTTGTGTGATCTGCACGCTTTGACATTCCATGGCTGTTTTGTGTGAAATAAAGCCATTCATCAACACATCAATAAAAATATAGAGCAGATTATTATTGCGTTGGCCGTCCCATACAGCTTCGGTCGTAAATAATGGCCTGCTCGCCGCTGCTTATATTAATTAGAGGTAGAATGCAGATAGTACGAAGGCTCTTTTAATGCGGCGAGCTGAATCAATTTTACAGTGTTATTCAGACTCGCACAAGGTCAGGCAAAGTTGTTGAGACAAGATGTGTCCCTTGTAAAACAGCGTTTCTGTGATCAGCCTTTGCGCTCTGTGTTGAGGACAGATCGAGAGATTGAACACCATAACATCATGACATGCTCAATACTTTTGCATTGATAGTTGATGGGTATCGTGCGTGCTTTCGTGTTTGTGTGTTACAACTGACAGGTCGCAGGTCAGACAGCAGGGATAAACAATGCAACTATCCATATAACCATAAAAGTTAGGATGGCAAAATGAATAGTTTAATCATATAATAGGTTAATACAAATTTTAAATTGAGAAACGAAAACACTTTCTATAACTTATGTTGTTCATGTCAAACTTGCATCGAGTGTTGCATCCTCAAAAAATATAAATCAGTTTGTTAGCATGGATAATAATAGTTTGTGCTAATTATATATTATTTCAGTAAATATTTGGATTAATAAATAACCTAATAAATAATAAAAAAAAATAATTCAAGCATTAAATTGATCAAAAGTGACAGTTAAGATATTTATAATGTTATAAAAGGTTTCTGTTTCAAATATATGCTGTTCTTTTAAAATGTTCTATTTTTCAAAGAATCCTGAAAAAAATGCATCATGGTTTCCATAAAAATATTAAGCAGCACAATGGCTGTTGAAAATTGAGCTTTGCATCACAGAAATAAATTATATTTTAAAATATATCAAAATAAAAATGTATTTTAAGTTGGAATAATATTTCACAATATTATTTTTTACTGTATTTGTGATCAAATAAATGCAGCCTTGGTGAGCATTGGAGAATTAATTTAAAAACATTAATAATATATTATTAAAATAATTTGAATTTTTTTTTTATAAAATAATGTAACAATTAATAATAAAAGAATAATAAATACAAATAATTTTCAATATTTGATTTGATTTTAAGGACATTTTTGTCCTAAACATGTTTACTTATATACTTTGTGTTTGACTGATTTTCCAATGCACTGTAAAATCTCTGATCATAAACAGCTATTTATCAGAGTCGCATGTATTGCACAGAATGTAATAAAATGTTTCATTGTGCCTGATTATTGGCTTCTCACATCTACTTCTTCTTTTCTTGCCTTTTTAGCAATAGGCCAGAGGTTTAGAGAGCAAACCCCTGTGTTGAATCTTAATTTAAGCTGGATTTAACACGCTGTACTCTCTCTCTCCAGTAAAATCGTCAGATTAGATGACAATAGTACTATTCTACCATTCTGGAATACCTTTAGAACTCTCCAGTTGCTTCTGAAAATAGGTTTAACATGGTTTTGGCTGGTTCAGACGGCAAATTCTACATTCTACAGATCATATTTTCTCATTTTCTTTTTAGATTTTGTTATTGATCAACCCAGCAGGGTTTTTCAGGATTGAAACAACTGCTTTAAGGGATTCACTCTAGTGTTTCAGTGCAATTGTCATTCATTTTAGCTTGTTTCATAAATGAGTCAAAAACCCTCATTTGCCTGTTTGCTTTTAACAAATGACTTTATAATCTCATCAACAAACAGTGTTCATAATTATCACAATTAGCTCCAGGAGAACCAGGAGAACCCTTCAGTCTGTTATGATGAAATAATGATGTTCACCACTGATTTTCTGCAGGGTGGACCTATTGAAAGCCACCTGCAGATGCAGCTTCCTCTCTCTGCAGTAATTTGGCAAAATTGTGGCATTCTCTGTCTGTGAATATCAGACTGACCTGCTGTTTCCTGTGAATATCTCTCTCTCTCTCTCTCTCTCTCTCTCTCTCTCTCTCTCTCTCTCTCTGTTCAATGATCCGAGCGCTGACTCCTGTTAAATCTTGATTATGGATTGTGTGACATTGTAAATGACGGGAGGATCGAGTGGGATGTCTGGGATTAATCGGCGGGCACGGATGCAGATTCCGTCAGTAGACTCCATCTCGAGCTGAGAGGCTTCATTTCCACTCGGCCGCCCCCGTTGTGCATGCAAAGCAGATTTAGTGATAGGTAATCCATGTAAGGTTTTTAGCACAGCTTTTTCAGAGGATTGAAGAAAAATTATGTACATGTTTTAAAGGAAGAGTTTGTCCAAAAATGAACCTTCTGTCATTATTTACTCATTTTTTTTCTAAATCTGTAAGCTGTTATTTATTCAGGTGGATCACAAAAGAAGACATTTTTGAAGAATAGCAATGAGTTAATAGTGACTACAGGGAGATAAGCTCCAGAAATGACAAAAACAGTGTAAAATAACCCTAAGGTAGTCCATACTACTTGTGTGCGGTGTTTAAAGTCTTTTGCATGTCATACCATGTTTTTGTGAGGACCAGGCCAAAATCTACGATTTGACTGAAAACTCTCTCAAAGCTCTCATTGTCCATTTTACAATTGGTGTCATGACACACAGAAGAAATGTTGTGTTTTGGCGGGGTTCAATGCTGTCAAACTTGAGATGTATCGGTATGTTATTTGTGATTTTGAACACTGGTGAATGTGAATAACATTCAGAGCTTCAGTGGAAGGAATACAAACCTACATTTCATTCTGTTCCTCACATAAACCAATTGAATGGTTTCAGAAAACGTACTATAGGCTATAACACATGGGCGTTACCCGCCACAGCTGATTTTTACCCGCATTTGGCGGGTTGGCGGGTGTTAATTTCAAACCCTGGTTACATGGACTGATTTTATATATATTTTTATGGTGTTTTTTCTGTTAAGTGCAAACAAGTTATGTGTTCCACTGAAAAAATAACATGAAACAGGTTCAGAACGGGTGAGTAAATAATAAAAGGGTGAGTAAATCATAACAGTATTTCATTCTGAGATGAACTATCCCTTTAAGATGGCGACTACAGTGCCTAAAATGTTTCAAACAGTAGAAACTGTCTCATTCTTTCCTCCTCCTTTCTTTACGCCTTCAGAAGCGCCTCCAGCAGTCTCCATCTCCATCCCAGAGGACCTGAACTTTGCTAGAATATTCCGGAATATCACATTCTTCCCAGCTCTCTCCCTCCCCCTCTGCCTTGAAAAAGTTTGCAGCACCTGTCACCTGTCAAGCGTCCGGTTATTTTCTGTCGGTTTTATACTGCTCTTTCATATTATGGCTCATTAAAGCGCAGCGCGGTCTGCGGCCGTATTTACATAGGGCTGGCGGGAGAGTTTTAATTTGCACTGGTACTGAGCATGACCGTAACTGAGGAGTGCAGTGCCACAAAATGACTTTTCTCACTTGACATCCCCCTTAGAAAACACAGAGCCGGGCTTAATTGCTTGAACAGGGCCACAAAAGATGGAGACGGAGCCTCTCGCCGGGGGACCCGGGGACCGCTGCCTGGCTCCTCATTGGTCCTGGGCGTTCTAGTGCGATATTATTTTACAGCATGTGACCATCCCATTAACCCTTTCAAAATGCCTCACATTTTCTTTGACTGCGTCTTTTTTTTTTCCTGGATTCTTGGATGGTTTTCTAACCCAGCGGTTTTCTGCATTTCATGTTTCTTTGTTAGATGTGAAATGAAAGATGTTTTAGTTTAATGCATGTTTTGTGTCAAAATTGCATCATGAAATAATGGTTCTACTTTAAGTATCAACTTATTGGTTTCTCATAAAATTCCTTAGGAGAAATTAAAAAGAAATGAACTGAGGCATTAAGATGTAGTAAGCTAGATAAAACTATAAAATGCATGTTAAATTCACTCTTAAAAATAAAGGTGCTTCACGATGCCATAGAAGAACCTTTTTTGTCTAAATGTTTCCATAAAGAACCTTTGACATCTGAAGAACCTTTCTGTTTCACAAAAGGTTCTTTGTGGCAGAAAAAGGTTCTTCAGATTATAAAAAGGTAAGAAAGAGATGGTTCTTTAAAGAACCTTTGACTGAATGGTTCTTTGTGGAACTAAAAATGGTTCTTCTATGGCATCGCTGTGAAGAACCTTTTAAGCACCTTTATTTTTAAGTGTTGATGAGAAATATTTGAGACTGTTGGTATCTCGTCTAAAACTCTAGAGAAGACGTGAATCAGAGTCTTTTTCTCTTAAGAATACTAGGAAGCAGGAAATATAAGCAAGTCTCAATTTGATTTCTTTTTAGTCTCATTGCTGTTTAGGAGAAATTATTAAGATACTAAAGAAATCTTCGTTTTGATTTTCCAAAGGAATTACATTGTGGGGGGAAAAAACTATTAAGAAGTATCAACTTAGTTTCTGATTTTTCTCCTAAAATTTCTTAGAAGGAATAAAAACACAAGTTGTGGCGCTCTATGTGGTAAGGGGAAAAAAATGATGAAAAATGTTTCATTGAGATCTCAACTTGCAAATGAGACATTAAGATCTCTTCTGAATCTCTGAGAATAGTCTGTTTAGGAGAAACATCTAAGAAATAGGAGACTTCAAGTCTCAAGTCACTACTGCATAGGGGAGACGATTTTTTGAGCTTTTTCTTTCCTATGACAATAAAAAGTGACAAAAAAATGAGATCTCAGGTGTGTTTCATTTCAGTATCACGGATATTTCTCGTAAAATTCAGCACTTTGCACTATTTGAGAAATTCCTCTCCTGTGGGTCAGAATGAAGTCTGTTTCTTTGTCCTTCTCTCTCCTTTGTTCACTGATGTAGTCAGTTTCTAGATCAGCAGTAGTTTGAGGTGCTAAGCCAAATTCTCTCTCTCTCGCTCTCTCTCTCTCACACACACACACTTACACAGCTCTGAAATCAATCACCAGCAATGGGGTTTGGCTCTGATCTTGCTCATCAGCCACGGACACACCAAAGCGCTCAGTACTATCAGCACTATGACTGCCGCGCTCAGAATGCGCTGTGGTTTTTTGGAAAGCATATTGTATCATTTCACCATCTGTCCTGGTGGAGGAGATGGCCGAGCCTGTTTACCGTCTGCTGCTTTCAGCGCACGCAGATCTGGAGTGTTCTTTCTGGACCAGATTCGCATGGAGTAGATCACGACAGAACCTTCAGGGGTCGCTGTAGAGCATAAATATCAGCTCTGGTGGATTTAAGTGTCTTCACAGACTGTAGTTCCCATTGATTTTATATTTTATTATTGGCTTTGGTGTACACATTTCTTTGGGGCATGGCATTTCAAAAGAAAAACATGCAAAAATATGTCATATTAAAGTAAAATGGTTTGCGGACTGCAATTCATGTTGACATTAATACTACTAGTGTCATCGTTTTTCTTGTCCATCAATTTGAGGGAGTTCCAAACCTTCAGAATGTCCAATCCAAGGTATTGATATATAGCATGGAAATGAAGATGAGTGTGGCGACGTCCGGTTCCTCCGTGTGGCTGCTGGCTGCAGGTTCGGCTGCTCTTTGGCTGATGGAATAATACGGAGCAGATTGGTGGAGATCTGCAAGCCGTGTTGTTTGATCTTTCCTCTTCACGCCACGTTTGCTGGCACTCACCGTCTCAGCCTCACCGCATGGCACGAGCGGCACTGGCTTGGCCTCAACCTGCCTGCCAGCTTTCTTCCCCCTTCTCTTTCTCTCTTTCTCTCTCCATGCCAGACTTATTCCCTCATGGCTGTTCTTTACACATTTTGCGCCCCATTTTACAAGAGCTAAACTAGTGCAATCACAGGACGAATAGTTCAATATACATATGAATGGCCCATACGCTCATTTTCATGATGGACACAAAAGAACTCTAGTAGCGGTACATTCAATTCATCTGCTCAAGGCCAAAGCAGACCGCACATATTCTGTGCAGAAAGACGGACGTTCATGAATTGTGATGGCCAGACTAGAGATTCTCCGGAGAGTTTGGGAAGTGTGGACGTCTGAGGACCCTCAAATGGCGTCTTAAGTATCTTTTCAATTTTAATTTGACAATGTACAGTATGCTCTCTTATTCCAGAGCATTCATCATTCTGTCTGTATTTAATGCGCAAAGACAGTTTATTAAAGAAATGGTAATAATTCAACCATTAATCAAAATAAAATTCCTCTCTGGAACATAAAATGAAAAATGTAAAATAATGCATTAGTTGTTTTTTGCTCATGCGATTGCAATGAATGGAGACTGGAGCTTTCAGGCTTCAAAAAGAATGCAAATGCACCAGAAGCATGATAAAATGGTCTGTATGACCTGTGCACTATATTTAATAAAAGCTTTATGCAACAAACAGTTCATTTTTCATTATTCACTGATAATTAGTGAGCTGTCAATAATGAATTCATCATTGAGAACTGGATCAGTCTAATTCTTTAATTAATCTTTCAGGATTTGTGCAATTAATCAAATGATTCATTTAAATGATCCGATTCAATCTGATAGATTCATTCACAAATCAGACATTTCAAATTCAATCATGAACATGAAGACATGATATTTAGTGAACAACAACATGCAATACAGTGCACACTCAAGTTCTAATTCACTTTGGTTCATTTTATAGTGAAAAGAATGGATTTATTCAGACATTTTGTAGGTCCGTGTTCGATTGCTCTAAGAATTCGTTCTTTAACTGTTACGCTTTGTTGTTTTTTCCTTCCTTTTTGTCACGATGGGCGGGAAAACCTGGGGCTAATTTGTTAATAATAGTGTTTCATGATGTGTAAGCCCAATTTGCACACTTTCTTTGCCATTTCCCCGCTCTGCCGCGCTATCTCGCCACATCTGCCTCTTATCTCCTCAGCGTGAAGCACTTCATTTGAGGCTAATGGCATATTCCTGATCCTAATCTCTTCCATTCATTCCTCCACTGTGAGATGGAGATCTTCATTGGCAGGATGAGACAGTATGTTGAAAAAGGGCTTGTTAATGAGCCGTGCTGACTTCTTCTTCTTCTCTGCTTTTGAGGGTCAAAGGCAGACGGAGCAAAGATTGAGTCGAGGAAACCGCAGAGATGGCAGCTTTGCATGAGGGCGCCAAACAGTTTTTATTAAAGGGACAGAAGACATGCTTTATTTGGAGGAGATATTTAAGGATTAAAACCCTTAAAGAGAAAGCTCCAGAAACATTGTTCTGTTGGTTTGAGATGTCCAAAGTGCATCCATAGTATCTGTCAGAGCTTTTAATTTTTTATTCCACGTCACACGATCTTCTTTCCTCAAAATCTGTTTAGCTGTCTGGTTACCAATATTAGAGAGACATCAACATTAAGT
This sequence comes from Sinocyclocheilus rhinocerous, assembly GCF_001515625.1. NCBI lineage: Eukaryota > Metazoa > Chordata > Actinopteri > Cypriniformes > Cyprinidae > Sinocyclocheilus > Sinocyclocheilus rhinocerous. The sequence goes on along the minus strand of NW_015656001.1, from coordinate 1,121,753 downwards.
ATGTGTAAATTTTGTCTTAACTTTATAACAGAAAAAAATGTACTTGACTTTTTTTGTTTTGTTATTAATAATTTAGCTTTTTAGTATGCATATTTAAAGTTGTGAAGCTGTAAAGCATATACATAATATGCATATGTAAAGTTGTCTCTAGGGTTTTTACTTTTATATTATATTATTTTTATTGCATATAATAATTATAAAAACTATTTCATATAATTTTTCTGTATTAAAATTTACTTGTATAGATTTTTTTCTTATGTAAACTGCATTGACAAACTAACTTTATATCTGATATGTAAAAATAATTATTTATAAAAATATAAATGTATGTGTGTATATATATATGCATAGGCTATTTATCGTATTCTGTTTTGTTATTAATAATTAAATCTCTGCTTTCATATGCATATTTATATTATACATTTAATTTTTACTTTAAATGATGTAGTATTGTTTATATTTGATTATTATTTAATATTATTTTTGTATATTTATATTTGTTCTTTTATTTTGCTTTTGCCTCTTTTTGCATATGCTACCTATATACATATATAACCATAGAAACCAGAAAACTGTAAAAAGTCATCTGTATCCTTAGCAAAATTGTATATTATATATATTTATATACTGTATATGCATATACACGTGTGTGTGTGTGTGTGTGTGTGTGTGTGTGTGTGTCTCAAATATTTTTTATGTTAAGTACATTTTTTTCCAATGATACAAACATGGATATAATTAAATCTCTGCTTTCATATGCATATTTATATTATACATTTAATTTTTACTTTAAATGATGTAGTATTGTTTATATTTGATTATTATTTAATATTATTTTTGTATATTTATATTTGTTCTTTTATTTTGCTTTTGCCTCTTTTTGCATATGCTACCTATATACATATATAACCATAGAAACCAGAAAACTGTAAAAAGTCATCTGTATCCTTAGCAAAATTGTATATTATATATATTTATATACTGTATATGCATATACACGTGTGTGTGTGTGTGTGTGTGTGTCTCAAATATTTTTTATGTTAAGTACATTTTTTTCCAATGATACAAACATGGATATTTTTGTGGTCAAAAGTGTGTTTGTATGTGGGTTGATTCTTGCATTTTTCTGGGCTTTCCTCAACTACCAGCAGTCTTGGTAACTGCAAATGGATTGTAAGTTTGCATTGGCCTTTCAACACTCACAACCAGATGAGCTATTGCAGCAAACACCCGAAGGGACGTAAATAAAGTTGCACTCGACTGGCAGAGCTCTTGATGTTCCATCACCTTCTTCACTGTGTGTCTGAGCTCACGGTAAAAGGGAAGTAGAGAGCGGGGATCGCTTGTACTGTCTGAAACACTGGGTTAGTCTCTCAGCCTCCTGGGCAACATATGGAGGGCTCCGAGTTGTTGCTGTACATCTCAACTGCTGCGGTACAAAGTGGCGCTCTAACTGCGGCCCTTGAGATCTCATTAGAGGCCTGATTCAGCGGCGTGGCTTTGGGAAGTTGCCGTGGGCTGAACAGTCTCGACCAAGACAGGATCTGTACTGCCTGCCAGATCATAAACAACATTTGCATATAATGTCAATGTTTGGCAATATCCTTTAGCAAAGGCACTAGCTACCCTTTGACAGTTCCTCAACAAAAACAACAAAAAAATGCAAAGCTGAAAAGTAAACGGTGGTGTTTAGTATTCAAGTGAACATCAACAACAATGCAAAGATATTTGGATTGTT
>NW_015656001.1:1057518-1120005 GCF_001515625.1 Sinocyclocheilus rhinocerous | reverse complement strand
TACATTTTATATATATATATATATATATATATATATATATACTTTTTAACCACAAATGCTCATCTTACACTAGCTCTGTCATGTGACTGTGGTGTAGTTCGTTTATAGCCTAACTTTAGCTTTTTACCTAATGCCTGTTGTATTTGGGTAAAAAATCCTGTCGGGTTTTCATTGAGGGATCCAGGGTGATGCTAACTTTCGGTTAGGCCTACAAAAATATGTCATCCCTTCAGCGCATCATGTTTGATGTCAATGATAAGAAACCTAAAAACCAGTGACGTTTGACACGAGGACATCAAACATTAGCACAACACGTTTTGACTCCCCATATTTCACATTCAATATTCAGGCAAACCTCAGCAACAATGAGAAGGTATTTGGATTGTTTATCTCAAGCAATTGTTTCTCCCTTTCTTCCTCATAAAAATAAAAGCAAAAATCTCTTTACTCAGTTAATTATCATGCTCACCCTTGGGTGACTCAAAGCTGCACACAGATGTTGTAGGTCTTTGGGGATAAATAAAGAAAAAACAAGCGTAACCTTTTTTACTTGAACTGTAAATCACTTTGTGCTGCTCGCTCTCTCTGCGCCCTCCCTCTCGCGCTATGTTATAGATGGAAAATAAATAATGTGTGAAGGTGCGATGATTTGGGTGATTTAGGGCGAGCTTTGAGAAGCGTATTACGGGGGTTTGACAGGCGAGGGGAGATAGTCGGGCGGTGTTAAGAGGCTGTGACATTATGTCTGCGGGGTTAAGGTGTCGGGCGTCAAAGCATCAGCTGCTATTACTGGATCAATACCTCTCAGTTTTGCACTTATCTCTGGGCTGATGGTGAGCAGCTTTACTGGATGCACACCAGGGACTGAGCGCCGACTTCCCTTCTGTATCTCTCTCTCTCTCTTTCTCGTTAGATAATGCCAGTGAGACCTTGAGAAATTAGTATCAGTGTAGAGAGTTCAGAGTGAAGCATTCCTTGCCTCTGTGTGCACTTTAAGTGCAGTCATCGTTTTCTTTCCCTTTTTGCAGTGGTTTTGTCGCAGACTTTTGTTTTCATGCTAGGATAACAGTGATATGATAGTATTGTTATTTTAAAAAGAAGCATGTTGCATTACTCCAAATAAAATGAAATAATATGCAAATAATAGATCTGCATTTCTTGATTGAAATGTCGGTGCAAAGGGGCAATTGGCTCTTTTTACTAAAATGTGAGCCTTCCATTCCTACAGCCACAATTTTGAGCATTACCATTCCTTTTTTATTTACAGTTCTCAGTAAATATAATTTAAATCATTATATTTTTATATATTCTACGTATTGGAAAATTGTCCCTCCTGTGATCTTTCAGGTGGTGTAGATAACTAAAACAAATACTGAAACTAGAATTAAAACCATTTTAAAAAAATGTTACTTGAAATAAAATATAAAAAAACTTGATGTTCTAAAATAAATGGAAAAAAAAATAATATATATATTATATATATATATATATAAACTACTAAAAATGAAAGAAACAAAATTAGTAAAATATTAGCAAAAATTAAAACATAAAATATAGAAATGAAAATGTTTACGAAATATTAATAAAAAACTGTAATAGTTTCTCAATTATACTAAAATAACAAACTAAAATAACAGGTCAAATTTACCCCAAAGTAAAATTTACTAAATAATAATTTGTAATGATTATTATTATTCATATATATTTAAAATAACTGGTTTGCATTTTAATATCTTTTTCCTGTGATTGCAATGCTGAATCTTTTTGGAGATATTACTCCAGTGTTACAATATTACTGTGCAATGTAAAATTAAATATATATAGTTATTATTCAATGTTTAAATAACTGTTTTACTGTATTTTGGATCAAATAAGTGCATCTTTGTTGGTGTCTTTCAAAAACAGAAACTTTCATACTTTCATAAAAGAAAAAGTTACTAAGCCCCAAACTTTTTATATAATATATTTTATAATATATTCAACTCTGATGTAAATCCAAGAAGTTATGCAATACTTCCAAACAAGTAGTCTGATTTACCCTCATCGCTGGTTATGGTGTGTAAGGTAAACCATAGGTAAACCAAATGTCCTCTTGATGTGTCCTGGTGGATCAGCACAGGAGAGAATGATTTATTGTGTTAGCGTCAGGCCACAGAGAGAGCGTTCCGGTCACGGCTGTCCTTTGATTTTTATGGAGGAAAATGTTGTCAGGAGTAAAAAAGAGCCAAAAGTGAGCAAGTTCCCCAATGGGGCGTTTGCCTACTTTCAAGTCTTTCATTAAACTTCAGAAGCCAGAGTTAATCCTTGCTACAGCATAACAACAAAAACGCTGCATTCAACAATTGAAAAGGAGAAAAAAAAAGAAAATATGAGGAGGGGGAGGATGGAAAAAGAGAAAAGAACAGGCCCGATCGCTCCATATTCATATTCCTATGCAGCCGTTATCACTTAAAAGGCTTTCTAATTACAACAACAAGACAAAAACTCCTTGGATTCATTCCAGACCCGCTAAATGATAAAATAAGCTCGCACTCTCTCTGCCGCTTAATCTCCGTAAAGCACCTTGGAGCGTCATCTCCCAAATACATGCCACTGAATGTGGAAATGCCATTTGGAGATGCAGGTGTGACATTTGATAAGAAACTTCTGGATTAAATATGTTCTGCTAATGAGGAACCCAGCTACCATCAGGGCAAACTATTGGTCGGATTGTGTGCGGGCTGATAACATTCCACAACTCGATTATTAATAAACAGCCCCAGTCTCTCTCTCTCTCTCTCTCTCTCTCTCTCTTTCAGCTAGAGATGTTGTTTCTCATTAAGAATGAGAGCGAGCGAGGGTGTGGATTTAAAAAGTGCATGTTAATGCTGCACTGAAACAAAAGTTGAAAGCAGAAATGAGTTGCGATCAGGGGCTGGGAGGGGGGTGGTGGCTTCGGGGCAAGCGTGTCGTCCGCTAAGCGCTCGGTGCATTGAGCCTGAAGTCCCCTGCCCAAGCTTGACATTTAGAGTGATTTGGAGCAGATTAAGGCCGCATTAGTGCTGTGGCTTGTCAAAGGGCCGTTAATGAGGTGTGGGGGGCGTCCGGACTAAACGATGGTCCCGGATTCGGCCTCGATGCACTGATGCGCTGTAGCTGGTGGAAGTGATCAATAAACCTGGGCCGCACACATCACAGCTGGCCCGGAGACTTTCTCAGAGGATAACTGGACTGCTGTGAAGCTCCTGCCAAAGTCTCCGGCTCGTCTCATTGGAGAGTGTCCTTCTAAACCTGCTTAGCTCAGCCAGCCAGAGAAAGACTCGGCGAATGATGGCAGTGTGTTACCCGCACCACTGGCTGTCCACAAATATCCATATTTAAATTAAAATTAGAAAAACCAAATGTATTCCGAGCGCCGGGTTTGGCAGGAGTTGAGGTATACTATGAACTCTGCAAGACAAAAGCAGGTCAGACTAAAAAATGTAGTTTTTTTCACACTTTTTATAAATAATTGATTGTTAACTCAAGTCAACTAGATTTTGTCCAAAATTTCTTTTCACATCCGTGTTTCCATGTTAGAAGAGTTGGCAAATTTGCCATGATTTTAAGCTTTTGTTGCAGTGTAGTTTCACAAGTAAAATGGCAATAAACTTATAGACAGCTCAAAATCATAATTTCTTTTTATAATGGTAGTTGATGCCAATTGTTTAATGTTTAATCAACTCCACAAATATATTGTGTATATTTTAGCAACTGTAGTTTGGGTACCACTTCTTAAAGATTTTACCTTTTCCTGAAAATGCTAGTTAAAGTAATTACATTGAATCAAAATTACTGACTTTCTTGCACAGGGTATTACAACCAAAAAAAAAAATTTTTTTTAATTATTTTTTTCCCCCTACCTTGTTACACTTGTGGTGTTCCTGGTCAAAATGACCACTGACTGATTGTAAAAAAAAAAAAAATAATAATAATACAATATATAGATAATAATAATAATTTTAAAAAATAAACTACATTCTATATAATAAATTGCATAAAAATTATCACTAGTTCATTGTACTGTAGATGTTTCTGCAGTGAAGAAAATGCATTTTTAAAAGTGCAAATACTCCAAACTATAGCAATTTGTCAATATTTGTAATATTTATACAAATTGTATGTATAAAAAATATGATTTAAAAATGGCTTTGGTCCAAATAATTGCAAACTAGATTATTCTGCAAACACCTGATGACTAGTCAACTAGATTTTGCCTGAAATTAGCATTTGTGACTATTCAGAGATGTTCCCACAAGTTTATACAAATTGTATGTATAAACATTATTATTTAGAAAATGGCTTTGGTCCAAAAAAAAAAAAAACTCAACTAAAAAAAAAAAAACCATGTTGCAGTCCACTTTCTAAGAGTATAATATGTTAACTACCCATAAGTTTAAAATTAATATTCCAAACTCACGAGTTTGATGCTCAAAAATGAATATTCTGTAAGAAGTGCAAACATTAGCTGCAAAATAAAAACACTGGCCATTTTGCATTGTTTTAGCATGTGCAAATGAAGGTTGCAGGTGTCACGCTGTCGCTGAAGAAATGCTTTATGATGATAATGAGAAGTTGGGTTAATTTTCAGTCTCTGCCATCATCCGTGAGAAGTTCACAGACCCGCTGTTCAACGCCGCCCAAACGGGGCCACCGCGTAGATAACGAACGGGTGACGATGTCACGTGCCGGTGGCAGCGGTCAATTACAGAGACAATTGAAACCGCGAGCTAAATGAATCATTCAGACAGCATATCAAACGCTGCCGCCACAGACTGGCATGTTTCACGTGTGTGTGTGTGTTCATTTAAAAGATAAACAAAAGAGCAATCTGCAATCCACTGTCATTAAAGACCCAGAGAGATTTATGTATTTGACCCTCGTCATATTTAAATGGCAGCATAAATAAAGTTCTCTTGAATTGTTGTTGGAGGATGGCAGTGTATCTGCAAGTCTCAACTAGACATGCTATTGCAGAAGCCACATGAATACTGTAGCTTGCCAAGGTATAATCTACTCATAATTTAAAGTATAAGACTTGCATGCTGCTAACAAGAGGTATCTGACTACATTGCAGCTACTGTATTGTTGCATGAATGTACTGTATATGTGCTTACTGTATTGCCCCCCAAAAAATGCTTCAGTTTAGCAGTAGATGTTACTGAAAAAATATGTTCTTGTATAAATATATATTATAAATCAGCAATAATAGAAATAATATATAATTCATATAAATAATTAACATAATTAATATATAGTTTAAATAATAATACAATTATTTAAATAAATTTTAATTTACATTATTAAATTAAATTATTTAAATGTAAATATAAATTATATTTTATATTAAAATATTATAAATTATACAAAATGTGAACATGTAATTATATAATAATTATAAAATATTATATAATTATATAGGAGCATCACTGGCTAATTTACATAAAATATATAATTTTGTACAAAAAGAAAAATTTAAAATATGTAGGTGTAAACAGAAAATAATATGTTGTTTGCATCAGATTTCAAAAGAATCAGTGAAAATGAATGAATAAATGATTATTATTTTTTTATAGCAAAATATACTGTAATATAACAAATAATAATTAGATATAAATTATATATTAAAAAATACATACTAATATACAATAAATAGTGTGATTTAGTCAAATTAAAATTAAATTTATGGTATTTTAAGTGCTGTTTAATGAGTTCATTTAAAAAATATATATATCAGATCAAACTGATTCACAAAAATGAATCAGACTTACCAATGCAATGTCAAGCATGCAGTAAAACATGTAGTTGAATTAGTAGTAAAACTATATTTTGTTAGCTACTTCCCAAAAGCTGATGATCAGTGAATTTTGCGCAGACAGAAGTGTGATGGTGGAAGTGAAGTAATGGACATCATAAAATTGAGTTATACAAGGTGTGCTGCACATTTCATAGTTTTTTTCCCCACCCACGTTTTCTCTCCTCCTTTATGTGGAGGGAATAAAAGCCATCGGAAGAGACTTTCATCTCGGTAGGCCCATGCCACAGCTAATCTTTCCCTCCTCTGCAACAACATTTCCACTCCAGTTCCTATCCACTCCAGATGTATTTGCTCTCCGCACCTGCTCGTGTCCCGTTAAGATTTAAACGGCAAACACAGAATGCCCAAGATAACCTGCACGCAGGGGCTTTTGGAGACACTTTACTCCCTCGACATTATTTTAAAAGAGCAGATCTGAGCGCTCCGCCGCCGCTCGAGAGAGACGCGATTATCTGTTGCGATCCCTCTGCGACGCACCGCAGCCATTCATCTCTTACACACACACACACATGCAAAGGCCTGATCTGAATTTAAGGATTTTGGCAGGTCTGACTGTAGCATCTGCGTTGTGACTCTCTGATGAATCGCTCTGTCGTTTGGAATCCTGCAAATCCTGCTCTTCGTCAAAGGCATTACTGTATATCACTGCACCCTTTTTGATGCAGCACATGTACGTCTGCTTTCTTTCTGACATAGTGCAAGTCTTTAAACATGCTTGGAGTCTGTAGTTATTGACTCATTAGGGTTTTTTTGTGTTTTTCTTGTAACATTTTCCTCAGTTCTCAGTTATGTTTCAGTTAACTGTCAGTCTGACTCTCGAGTCTGTCTTGAGAGGAACAAAAATAGACAAATGAGGTCATTGTGGACATACAGGAAGAGTAGCACTATTAGAAGAATGTGCATATCAGCTCTTTTATTTAGCTAGACTAGGAAGAATTTGATGAGAAATGTTCATATTAAGATTTTTGATTTACTGTTTTGGCAAAGCTAAACTCAGTTTGAGACATTTGGACGTTTTTCTCTGGATACAAAAATGAGAAATAAGTCTTTAGAAGTATTTTTTTTATATTTGCTGATTAAGAGAAAGAAATGGAGATAGTACTGATCACATTTTGGGATTTTTGAGACTTAAATAATATATATATATATATACACTACTGGTAAAACAGCTCGTTAAAAGTTTTAATGTTTTGTAAGAAGGCTCTTGTGCTCACCATGAATGCATTTATTTAATCAAAAATACAGTAAACAGTATTACTGTGAAATATTGCAATTTAAAATATTTAAAATAACTCTTTTATATTTGAATATTTTAAAATGTAATTTATTCCTGTGATGCAAAGCTGAATTTTCAGCATCCTTACTCCAGTCTTCAGTGTCACAAGATCCTTCAGAAATTATTCTAATATGCTGATTTTTATATAATTATCGATGTTAAAAACATAAAACAATAATCAATGTTTTGTGGAAACTGTGGTACATTTTTTCAGGATTCTTTGATGAATAGAAAGTTAAAGAGAACAGCATTTATTTGAAAAAATAAATCTTTTGTGACATTATAAAAGTCTTTACTGTCAATTTTCATAACTTTAAGAAGTTAAAAAAAGAATAAAATGCTTTTTTTTTTAATTGAGATCTCTTCTAAAATTCTGAGTGCCACTAGAAGCACTAAACAGTATTGCTAAAAAGAATCATTGTTTTTTAAACTATGTTTCCTGTCTGTCATTGGTCAAATAACCTCATAGTCCCACCCTAATCTCATCCCATTGGTTGAGCCAGTGATGCTAGTCAGAATGCTTAAACAAACACAGTTTTGATGGTGTCACGGTGTTTACACTTTTCTAAGGGAATCAGTCTACAAATGTCATATAGTTGTCTGAATATTAAGCTGGGGCTGGAGAAATATTTTAACAGTCTGGTATTTTATACAAATTCATTTCATTTGACCTCTTGATGTAATGACCCTAATTGGTTCCCTCTCAGGTCAGTAAATCTGGACCCTCAGGACGGGACGGGCTGATGTATATTAAACACAGTAACTGTTTGCATTCTGCCTGTCAGGATTCTATTATGGAGCGTGCGGCGCTCCTTGTTTTGATACAGTGGTAATTTAAAGAGCGTCTTAATTGACTTGATTTCTTCCTGCATGCACCGCAGTGAGCCTTGTTGCTTTATTGGGCCACACACAATGCGCCAAGTTCAATTTTACCATTCATAATGAATGCAGTCGTGCCATTCAAATGCAGCCATAAGCACACAGCAGATAAGAATTTAATTAAATGTAGATTAAAACCAAACAGGAAAACACACTCGCTGATAATTTGTTATCACATCCCCTGGTCATATTTTTTTTCCTCCTCCTTCGCACTTTCAACTTGTTCTTCCTTGGGCTACAGGACTCTCTCTCTCTCTCTCTCTCTCTCTCTTTCTGTCTCCCTCTATCGCTTAGCGAAGCTGTGAAAGTGGAAGCACCTTGCGCATCTTGCATTTGGTGCCCTGAGATTGAATGGAAATGTGAGACGGGGAGCGTCGCAGGTTTAATCAGCGGAGGGAAGGAGAAATGAGGGGCAGGAGGAGGAGGGGAGAATCACAAACTTAACATGAGCCGAATTACACGCACAAACAAAATGTCATAGTGACACGTCTGCTGTTTCTACTGGCTGGGGAAAATGCGACCTCAGCACATGTGTAAAGGGGGTAAAGTGTGTTTTAACTATATGAAACGTAAAATAAAGCAAAATAAAAAAACAAAATAAAGCTTATTGCTTTTATAAAATGGTTATTCCATATGTAGTAAGGTTTCACAAAATAAAACAGAGCAAATAAAGTGTAATGATATTAATAAAAACATTATTCTTCCGCCAAACAATGTAGTTCCTCAGAAACGGTTGTGGTTCCAACAAAGTGGTTGCCGAGCAGCACACAAATGTAAACAAAGGTGTATGTTTGTAGAGTAATTTACAACAGCTTTGAACGCGGCTCAACCAATCAGAATCAAGGACCGGAACTCTCCGTTTTATAATATCTATTTTACACTGACGCATACCTGCAAATGCAACGTGCATATTTCTGTCATTTTGGCATGAAAGCATCATGATTTCACATAAACAGTGGCTCCAAAAAGTATTTTGACATATTATATTATACTTTTGTGTGTGTGTGTGTGTGTGTGTGTGTGTGTATATACACGCACATATATAAATAGATTTTTGTTCTCATATATAATATAGTTATATATAATTAATTATAATAATAAAAAGAAATATATAATATATAAATACATAAAAATATATATAATTCTGAATTCTACATTTATTTATTTTTTTGTGAGACATGTATATAATATCTTTAACCTATTTTTTAACTAACATTTGACAACTAGAAATTTCCTAAATTTTTTGTCTTCATTTTGTCATCACAACACATACTATGAATTGTATAATTAAAAGCTTTTGTTGTTGTTGTTGTTAAATTGTTTGCTGTTTACCGTTACTATTTAAAATATTTTTTGTTTAAAGTTCAAATTCTTTATTAATATCTTTTTTTTTAATAAATGACACTCAGTTTTGTTATATAATGCAATGATTCAGCAATTTTTAAGCATGTGTGAAATGTACAAATACTTGTACACTGTATATGAAGTGAATAAAAACAATTTATAATAAATTGTCTTATTTGCTGTATTTTCACAACAATATAAACATATTAACCGTTGTGTTTTATGCAACTCAAAGGATTAAATCTGCATAAATGTTATGAAATGTTGAGTGTATTCACTGGACTAGCACGAGGAGTTTAGCAGATGTTTTGCACTCATTAAAATGTTCCTGTATTCAGCATATCCTGAGCTGCAGAGTATGTTTGTGCCTGGAAAAAGCAGAACGTTCCCCATCTGGCGCATTTATCCCTGTAAATATTTTGGGATATATTTGGGTTTGTTTTTGACACCTTTCCAAACTCCTTTGCCATTTTGTGTCATTTTCCAAAGCGTGCTGCAAAGTGAAGCCTTTCAGCGCATATCGAGAAGTTTTAATGATGCTGTAGACATCAGCGGGAAGGATTTTCATTTCAAAACAGTCCCTTTACCGCTTTATTTCTTCTCCTGGGACGACTGTCTTGCCACGCACACACACACACCAGCTGAAATTGGCACACCCTGGCACAGCGTTTCCACCAGTGCCGGTTCCACGTTTGCTGTGGATGCCAGGGCTGGTGTGTGCTGCGGCGAGACCCAGCGAATCTGTTCCACTCTATTACCCTCGTGCCTGCCGCCCACCTTTACTGTGGGGAAAAGAGCAATTTCCTGTCGCAGTCTGTTTGATCAAGTGCTAAACCCTTATGATCAATAGAGAGACAGATGTCAGCTCCAGATGGCCGTGTGGCAGTACCTGGGGCAGTGGACGGGCCGTGCCAGGACGACAGCATGGCACTGTGCAAGGGCAGCAGTGTCTTCCCTCCGCACCAGCCGACAAACACAATTAGATCCTTTAGCCGCTGACTGTTTATTTCAGACGCTCGAAGCAACGGCGGACGTAATTAGCTCATGCTTTGCGCAATATGTGGAATTACAGAAGAGTCGTGGTGCAGGCGTTCGGGTTTCTTGGGTAGGATTGTACAGTAGGTGATGTCTTTCTGTGCCATTGGCATTATGACAAAAATAATCTGCCTTCAAACAGGTTCCCAAACACTCCCTCATCCGCCATTGGTCAGACAAACAATGAGTCTATTGTTTACTACAGGGGTTCACAAACTTTTTTTTTGTCAACAGAACCCCTTGGATGCACTGTTTTTTAGGAACCCAATCAAATGTATTATTATTATTATTATTACATTTGATTGGGTTCCTAAGCAGATGATGATGATAAATAGTTTTGTTGTTTTAACTCTAATTACATTATATATATATATATATAACCATTGTTAATTACAATTGTACTGTAAAGGTATTATTATTATTATTTGTTTAGGAACCTAATCAAATTGAATCATTTATTAATAATAATAAATTATTAATAACAATTATTATTTTGTATAGTTATTTTTGTTACAAAAAATGAATCCAGAAATGTATTACTGTAAATTACAATAGTACCATTAAAATGAATATTTTATCATTATAATGGCAGTTTTATTTTACGCTACAAGTTATAAATTTGTATCTTACATTTTACTTTAAACATCCTTGTGCTTTTATTTTGGCTGAAAATCAAAATGTTGTAAATTTCCGCCCACAAAAATGATGGAAATTACACAAATGTGTAAATAAAGTGAACCTAGCACATGCTGCGTTCCCAAGTGAACGTTAAACTTGCAGTACATGCAGAGATGGAGTTTTGCTGCATTTACTGTGAACACTGCCACGTTTCTCTTTAAAACAAGCAGAGCATCTATACAGTTATTTAAATAAATGATGGCCTTTGTTTTGATAATTGCACTAATGAATATAGCGACTATCGGGCAGCCCCTTTTATTTATTTTAATTTTACATTGAATATTATTCATTACTAGCGTTTCATCAACACATAAACCTCCTGCAGTTCCCTCAGGAACCCCCAAGGGTTTGCAAACCCGCATTTGGGAAACCCTGGTTTACTGTATTATAATAAAAAAGACACGCCGTATCCTCAAACGCCTCTTTTCCCTGAATGCACTTCCACTGCGAGACATCTTTGTCAGCTCTCCTCCTGCGATTTGTCCATGTTGCAGCGATCTGTCATCTTCCAAAATGGTTGACAGGTGCATCAATCTGGCTCAATCTCCCACGAAAAAGCGCCACTGCCAGACAGCCCGAGTCGAGGTTTCCAAAGAGGAGAAGGAGCCATTTTTCCAGGCCGTGCATTTGCATGAGGGCAAGCGTCCATGGGCCCATGTGGCATGGGGACGGAGCCATGTTGGAAGAGAGCGGTCCCGCTGGAGCCCGGCCGTTCACCTGCTCCCCAGCGTGGAGCATGCTGGGAAGCGGACGCGGGCCACCGACCACAGCTGGGGGTCTGCTGCGCAGCTCAACACTACCGCTCCCCGCTGCCACGAAGGCGTGACGTCCCATTAACGCTGATGGTCAAGACGGGTGGCATGTGTGTGTCCCTCCCAGCGGGGGCCGCAGTAAACACATGTCGACTAGCCGCAACCAATACGCAGTAACCTGACGAAGTGAGCACTGCTCTCGGTGAGAACGCTCTCTTTTACTCTTGAGTGTTTCAAATCTGCAATCAGAAAATTAACACGATTTTTTACCATGAGTGAGCTAATCTATGCCGCTTCCCATGAAAAGTAGATCAAATTCTATTTTTATTTTTTCCATAATAATGCATGTACACAAAATGTGTCATTTCAAGCCAAATATATTTATTTTCCGCTGCGGGATGCTTGCTTTTCATCCAAAAATGCTTTTGCAACATTCATGTGATGTGTAAACAGAGTTTGGGCTTGACGTTAAACTGATGAGCGGATGTGTTTTTTAATGCTAATTCTCATCACAGCTGTTGCTGGAAACACAGTAAATTAAAGCTTTTGTCAGTGGGATTCTCAAATCGGCAAATGAAAAGTACTTCTAAAGGGATTTGTCAAAATCAGCTTTTAATCATTAAATAAACATCACATTTTGACTATTATAAATCATTCAGTATTATAAACACATTTCTGAATCTGATGGGACTTAGAAACCTGTAGTGTTTTGAGCTGGAATTTATAATATTGAGAAGAAATTTCATATTTCTTTTGTTCTGTCATTCCAGATAGTCAAGAATTACTGTACTCTCTCTGCCATAGTCTACTATATGATACTGCACTAATGCAATACTTCACACCACAACGTAACAGTGTACTATACTACTCTACACAGTACTATACTGCATTATATTAATGCATATATTTTATACTTTTTATGCTAATATCACTACTGTCATTTTATTTACTTGAACTCGTCCACAAATGTGCATCCCATCTGCAAAGAATGTAAGCATGTGTACAATAATTCCCATTTGTGCTTCAGAAAATACTGTAAAACAGTCACTACAAGACAATGAAATGGTTGAAATGCTTACAAAAAAAACTGTCTTTTCGGGAAAACAAGGAGGGGACAAGTAGCTGTGTGTCTGAGATTGGTCTGGTGTGGTTTTGGGATGAGCAGAGTGAGCTCTGATAGGTCAGATCTGTATTACAGTATGGGAACAGTGCCCCCTTATGGCCATACACAGTGATTGTTGACATTGAGACAGAACATATCAGTTTGATGGCTTATCAGTAACACGACTCTATTATTTAGACTTGTTGTATTGATTTTTTGGTCTTCATAATTAATTACTGAGGTTCGATGTGTAGATGTGCATTCACAAGTAGTTCAAAATTAGTGTCAGCAAAGCAGTACCTACAGTATTTCATTGCTGTACTGAGTTCAGTCTTAACCAGGCAAGGTTTTTTCAAAGCCAGCATGAAATGCAACCCATTTTACTTCCATAATCTGATGCATTTCCAAGTGAAACACAATACTCAACTAGAAAGAATGTAGGGAGGGAATTGATTGCATCCATTGGGAATTGATTGAATTGGAAATTACTCCATGTGGTAAACCACTTACACTCATTATGACTATAACGTGCTTTAATAAAGCAAAAAGTATAAATTTTTTCATTTTATTTTGATTTTGAAACTTATTTTGTTGGTCGTTTTAGGACCTCTGTGTTTGTTTCCTTTTCATTCAGGCTTTAAATTGGAACATCTATTTCTGAGGACAAAAAATGAGCAACTATTCAGTCACTTGTTGTTTGCTGCTATTAGATTATTTTTATGCCTTTTATTCTGATATAGAGACAAAACTGAAAGTCTTTTATGTTTTTAACTACTTGAAGTCTAGAGGTCTCAAAATACTTCATACTTGACTTTTAGCAGCTTGCTAGTAAAGCTAAAGTTATGCATTGTTCTGTTCTAATAACCAATAATTTTTTTTTATTTTAATTTTTTTTTTTTTTTTTTTTTGCTCCAGCTGTAGTGAATGAATTACTGAATGTCTGAAGGTAAAAGCTGCCTGATCTTTCTGGAAGGATGACATACAATTTAAACATCAAATACACCTTTATTGTCACAAAATATAAAGGATGCATTTGCCTTCCTTTGTCCCAGATTCATTTTTGGCAGTGTCATTTCTGGCATAGCGTTAAGGTTTGTGCTCCACACCGCCGTTACGGCCTCTGATGCAGCCGTTTGTCTGGACAGATGGGAGATACAAACACGGATATGTTTAACTATGCATTTTACAGCAAACTATTAAAGTCTTTCACTATTTACACATGCAAACATTTGAGTAGCTGTCCTCCGGCCAGTCCATTAGCCAACCCTTCTGTCGGCTTTTGCCACAAAAAGACAGAAAGAGAAAGCAAACGAGAGCTAGAAAGGCTTGTTTTGTGCTTTTGCAACACGCTTGATCTTTTAAAGTGATCATTCAAAGTGCTCGTGCCCTGCGTTAGGCGCCTTTGAGGGCTTCTGCGGCTCATCCTGGTGCGTCTGATTAGAACGGCACAGACTTACACATGTAATTGCATAATGCTGAACCCTCCTGTAATTCCTTTATGTGAACATCTTTAAGTAAGTGTTTAAAAGCATCATTAGTGTGAACGAGGGGGGAGTTTGGGCCGCGAGGACGAGCCCGCGCTAGTGGATTCTATAGCGGGAGATTGTATGAAAAGAAGTTATCTGGACTGTGTACAGGATACCGGGTTTTGATTGTTTTAATGAAGCAGCTGGCTTATTGTGTGTCCTTAATTCCTCCATTGTTTTTGGAATATGTCATAGTTCTTTATTCTTTTATCAGGTGCGCTGCAGGAGGACAGAGACAATAGGCTTCATTGCGACTGCGTTGGCCGCGGCACAAAGGCCTTCTGCTGCAGACAGCTCACAGGCGAAAGCAGCACGGCGCTGGCTACGCTTTTCAGCCGGGGTCCCGTGTCTCCTGAGCGTGCACTCTCGCTTTAGGGCCACCCATCGACCTGTGTATTTCAGTTTGTGAACTTCCAATGGCACAGACAGGAAGTCTTCATCCCAACTGTGGATGTTCTTCAAGTTGGACTTTTTGACCCTGTGAGCACCTTGAGTTGAGGAGGAGAATCAGTTGGAAATGTTTCTACACTGATTGCCCACACCTGCGAAGGGTTCGAGCCAGCCTTTTGTTCATCACTGCATGAAGTTAGGCTTTGTTTGACATAGAATATTGGCATATTACTCTTATTATTTCTGCAGTATTTAAAAGACTCACATTATGCTGCACAGTATGCTAATTTTCTACTGCTTTTTGCCAAAAATGTACAGTATACAAAATACATTCCCTTTATCCCACAATGCAAAGCCCTTAAGTTGAACTGTCATTTCCAGAGTGATGGACAAACTGGAAGTAACATCATGCTTTTTTTTCTCTCTATTTTTTACTAGACTGTCAAAAGTTAAGAATGTTTTAACAAAATATGATTAAAAATGCAAACATTTTATATCCAAGATGATAATGGGCTGCTGTGCTTTTTAACTGGTAGGTTGCAAGTATATTCTGATAGGGTCACATTATTGTAGGGGAAATGCTAAATACTAATAATTAAAAATGCAACTAACCATATAATTATGGATAGCACCTAAAATCAGCATTTAATAGGCAGGAGAAAGCATTTCCCTTATCTTTTGCTGTTGAGGTCCAAGGTCATCCATCCCGTGTACAGTATTTTCATCTGCCATTAGTAGCTGAAAGTATGAAAACATCAAAGTTTAGAGAAATTTAGGAACTACATTTTGATTTTAAATAATATAGATTTTTTTCATATTTTAATATATATTATATTCCCATTATATTTTGTATTATAAATCAATTCTGTATTTCTTCATGCATTAAAAAAAAAATGTCATTATAATAATTTAGAATTTGCTGATATTTGTTGACATTATTAATAATAATATATTTATATTTATAATAATTATACTTATAATAATCCCAATTTTTAAAGCATATTCTTATTTTATATTATACATTGTTTTTATTGTTAACTGTGAAACTAAAACAATTAACAATTATTATTAACAATTTTTTTAATTTGTTGATGAAAAAAATCATATATGAAAATTATAATTGTACCTTAAGTTGAAATTTGAGTACTAATATATATATATATATATATACTAATATAAATGAGAAAAGCACTTTAAAATGAAAACTTTAAATATAAACATAAAAGCTCATTCTAAATATTAATAAATACTGCAATATTATATAAACAATACTAAAATAACACTTGTATGATACTGTATGTGATGCGTTGGATTGCCATTTGATGTCTGATGTAGAATCTTAAAACCTGAAGCAAAACGAGTTGAAAAGCACTGCTGTAAAACTCACCTCGCAGCCGCTAAAACAGCCGCATTGGAGAAGGACATGACAGCAACACTAATATTGTTCTGATTTTTATTGCATCTTATTTCTGGGCAGTCTCAAAGTTTGCCAGTGATCCGTTTTGACGCCACAACTCACGGGCCATCCCACAATGCAGCAGTGCCCTGCATACATCACATTTCTGCCTTCTTTTCTAGTGCAAGTAATGAGTTCTTCATGCAACTTCCAGCAGTACTCTGAGCAGGCAGAGGTGACCTGCGCCCTCCTGCTGGTGCAGGTGACAGTTTTGATCTGCGCTGATGGCGACGGCAGTTTTTGTTATTTTAATTAGGAGATAAGGAAGGAGAGAGCCTCTCCAGGCAGTGTGTGGTGTGTGACAGGATCCCGCTGATGAAGAGGACCCGTCTGAAGAGCGTGTCTCCCCGCTGCAGATTCACACCATGATAAGCTGCTCTTTCAGGCAGCATTTCTAACACAGAAGCTTTCGCAGTCAGCGCCTGCATAGAAAGCCATTTATTCTCCAACTTTCTTCTTTTTATATATCTGAACTGATTGTATGATATCTTTCATTTTTGAGCGCCCCTTGAAAATACAGTGATTATTAAATCATTTCATCCTAAGGTTTCTCCTTAAATGTGTGCTTGTTAGCTTATTTTTATTAGCCAGCTAGTTGTCCAGAAGAGTAGTTGAATAGTCAATGAGTCAAATGACTCACACTGTGCAGCATCATTCTTTCAGACCGTTTTCAGGAATTTCATTCCCTTTCTTTTTCACTCACCTTTCCAACAGCTGCTCTGAAAGTGCAGCTCATCTTCCTCTCTGAAGCTCCGTCAGTGTGTTTGCACATCTCTGAGAGATTTAATTAATTGTCCAGCTTCCCTACTGATACAATGTCCCAATTCTGCCATTTAGCATCTGCGTATCATAGTTTGTTGTTATCTCAGAAGCCAGATTTGTTTGTAAATAGTCATATTTAAAACTTGAATGGCAAATGAAGTGTGTCTGAAATCCGTCCGTGTGCGATGATAAATGCTATCTGAGCTTAAACCCTTCACTGACTTCCCGTCTATCCCTCCCTTCTTTTCTTTTCTGAATGTATTCAGAGAGTGTTTGATCTGAACTGAAATGTTAGATGTACAGTAGACCGTAAATATTGACCATCCCTTTAGAGCAACATGATTAATTAAAGATGAAGTGCGTAACATTATGAAAATTGCAAAAAGAGTGATTTGTTTGTTTTGTTTCCTGAATACTCCCCAAATTCCTTTAGTTGGACAAATGTTGTTTTATGGTCATTTTCCAACAAAACTTTTTTTTTTAATGAATTTAAGGCTGTCCTGTATGGCATTTTCCTGTTTAATTATAATACCTGTATAATTTCCAGTTAACTTAGCGTTTGATGCAAAAAGTAAATAAATGTGTGTGGAAAATGTATAATTTATATAATTTTTATAAAATAATATTAAAATAAATGTTAAATAATGCATGCAAAAACTATAGAATAAAAACTATTCTAAACTACAATTTAGAATTTTAAATATAATACTAGACTAAAGTTCAAACGTTTGGGGTTGGTATGATTTTTTATGTTTTTAAAAGAAGTCTCTTATGATCACCAAGGCTGCATTTATTTGATCAAAAATACAGTAAAAACGGTTCAATATTATTACAATTTTAAATAACAGTTTTCTATTTTAATATATTTTAAAATGTCATTTATTCCTGTGAAGACACAGATGAATTTTCAGCGTCATTACTCCAGTCTTCAGTGAAATCATTCTAATATGCTGATTTGATGCTAAAGAAACATTTTGAAAACAGTTGCTCCGCTTAATATTTTGTTAGAAACCATAATACATTTCTTTAAGATTCTTTGATGAATAGCAAGTTCAAAATAACATTTATTTGAAATATTTTTACTATGCTGCAAATTATTCGCATGTATAATGCGGAAGGAGAGAAGTACACATTTCATCTTTAAAGAATCAGGAGTAATTAATTCTCTTTTAACTTCATTTAAATGCATCATAAAAACTGATCAAACTACTCCATGTTTAAATCAGTTTTTACATGTGAAACATTTGCATACTTTTGAAACTTAAGTGTCTAAATGCAGCAGTGATAATGTGTGTTTTCTTGTCTCACGCAGGTGGTCAGTTGTGGTGCACCACGACTAAGAACATGATGGAAGGCGAAGAGCTGGTGGCATTCGCAGTGGACTTTGACTCTCGATTGCAGGCGGTCAATCACATGTCTCTCGGTGAGGGCATGTACCCAGCACGCCTTCTGGACACCATCCAGCTCCTGCCCCAGCAAGCTGCCATGGCCTCCATATTACCTACAGCTATAGTCAACAGTAAGCCCTGCTTCTGTTTACACACAAGCTCAATAACTGTCCACAGGCATCATAAACGTATGCAGCGAATCAAAACTAATAACTGTCAACATACTTTTACAATGAGGCCGTACGGTTGAGGCTCGCTGTAAAACTTGGCCACAATATTGCCGCATATGGGGTCTCACCTGTTCCCGCGGCTGCACTGTTGAGCTCTCCAACCAATCGTTTGGGCCAGTTCAGAATGTGTTACACACGCACGTATTACACTGAAAACAGAGGATGCTGGAGTTATTCACAGATTAACCTCTGCTGGAGGAACGTGATGTTCTGCCCTTCAGTTTAGGGGTACAGTAAACATATTTGGACTCTGACCAACCCTGTAATTGCAAAATTCAAGCCATTTGCAAATACTTTGTTTGTTGACTTTATCAGGGAAGTCTAGAGTTCAGCTTGACACAGAGGAGGATGCTGCTAGCAGATGGTGCAATGTTTTCATTTGCCCTTGAGGAAAGGGCACAAGCCTACTGGAATCATCTCTGTTGCCATGCAACATCACAGCAGAAATGTCATTTAAAACTGTTATTTGAGCCGTGCATGTGAACTGATCATTCAGAAGTCCCAAACACTCCAGACGCCCCTTCAGATATATCCCCTATAGGAATGGAATTTGCACCATTCCTCTCTCTTCTACTTCCACTTTTGAAGAAGTATGAAAAAGAAATGCCATTCCATAGCCAAATGTTGAGAATTTCATTAATAAATGAACTTCTTTGCAAAAGGTGTGTTTGCACCTTTTGACTTTTAAGTCTTTTTAGAGGCAGCATAAATGCTACTGATAAAGCTCATAATGTGTCAAATTAAACACTCAGCAGAACTGTTGTAGGTTTGCCTTCACATGCTAGTCTCTGTGTTTCAGAGGACATCTTCCCCTGTAAAGCGTGTGGGATATGGTACAGGAGTGAGAGGAACCTTCAGGCCCACCTGATGTATTACTGCAGTGGGCGGCAGAGGGAACCTGATAACGTCTCTGAAGAGACTGACGCCAATTCCCACCAAACTCCAAATATCTGCCCTTTCCCACAATGCAACAAGAGCTTCAGCAACCCTCGTGCTCTGGAGATGCACTTGAGCTCACACAGTGGTGAGTATGATGGTATCATAAGTTCAATGCATTTTGACAGTTAGAAAAATAGTTATTTCTGACCGTCATTGCACATTTAGCTCACTCATCACCCATTCCTATTTTGCAGCTATCATTTATTCATATCAAATCTTGAATCTTACAGTAAATTATGTTTCGGTTTTGTAAACATATAGTACAAGGGTAGAATATCATTAAATATGAAACTGTTATAAAATTTAACATGCTTTAATAGTATTTGAAACTCAGACAACCTGGACATTAATGATGATGATTGTTATTAGTTTAGTTTCTCTTTTATTATCTCCCTCAGGAGAAATGTGTCTTAGGCAATCCAGAGAGCAGATCAAACATACAACAATACACTTATTCAATTACACTCCTACACAATCCTAATAATACACCAACATTACATATTACCCATGACATTACCCTCACCCACACAACAATTTCAGTCACTTATTATTTAAAATTTTGATAATGGAATTAGAGAAAATTTGTACCTATTCATCTTGCAAATTGGTACCCTATATCTCCTGCCTGAGGGCATCAGCTTGGGTCACCAATAATTTTAAGACTCTGCTTCCTAACAGACCTCTCAAAAATGTCCTGAAGAGAAAGTGGGGACAACATACCAATTATTTTTCCAGCTCTTCTAACCACATTTTAAAGTTGTGATCTAAGTTTAACAGTGAAATTGCCAAAACATTGTAAAACCATAACATATTATAGATTCAAAAGCTGATCTGTAAAACAATAACTTGATACTTTTGTCCACCCCATAAACCTTGAGCCGTCGCAAAAAATGCAGGCGCTGACTAGCTCGTGTACAAACATAGTCCACTTGATGACTCCATTGCAGCTGAGAATCAAAGTAGATACCTAAATACTTATATGTTGTTACCTGCTCAACTTCCTCCTCATTAACTAAAATTGGACTATGATCACCCACCAACCTCAAAAGATAATTTCTTTAGTTTTTTTTAACATTCAACATCAAGTTGTGTTCCTCACACCACCGCACAACCCCTTCTATCTCTAATTTATACATACCGACATCTGAATTCTTTGTCAGCAAACTAAGTATAGCTGAATCATCTGAAAATTTGATAATATAGTTATGTACTGGTTTCTACAATCATTTGTATATAATGTAAAAAGAGGGGGGGGGAACTTACGCAGCCTTGAGGAACTCCAACATTTGTGACCAATATATCAGAGAAAGTTTAATTAATTGTATTTAATATTATTATGATTAATAATAATTATAATGATATTAATAATATTGTTTTATATTAATATTTTACTATTATTTATATACACACAAAATAAATACATAGTAAAGATAAATTAATAATAATATATGTCTGTCCTTATTCTATTTCATTGTACTTCACATTCACTGCCATTTTAGGTTGTTTGATCTGCAACAGCCAAAAGCCTGCTTATGTTAATACTAAAATTCTATATTTGCATGTAAAAAATCAAGAAACAATTACAGTTTTAGCAGTTTATTAAGGTTAGATAAAATAATCTTCATCGGGCAATAATGTGCGTCTACGAAACAGATAGACAAAATGCTACAGCAGACACGATGTAAAATTAGTGGAAATGCAAGATTAACAAAAACAACTGTCTTTTTTCTTTCTCACAGCTGTCAAAATGGAAGAGTCTCTTCCCCCTGGCACCAGCTTGAAATGCACAATCTGTAACTTCACAGCAGATTCACTCCTTACATTCCAGCACCACATCCTTTCACACCTGTCACAGGCAGCCTTCAGATGCAATCACTGCCACATCAGCTTCCAGAACCACAGGGAACTGCTGCAGCATCAAGACTTACACGGACACTCCGGGAAGATTCACAGGGAGAGCGACAGCGAGAACTCCCCAAGAGAAGGAGAGGAAAGCCTACAGGCGGCACGAGCAGAACTGTCGGGCAGGAAGGATGTGGTTATGCAAAGTCCCAAGAGCATACCTAACAAGGCCAACAGTCCTGATGGAGAACTCGAAAGACCTGAGAAAAAACCTACACTCGGCCTGCAAAAGGGAGAAAGTCACCCAGGAAGCAAGGCTAGTTTCTCTTACACCAGAATCAAGTCGGAACCTTCTAGTCCACGGCTAGCCTCCTCGCCGGTCCAGCACAACATGGGCCCAACTTTCCCCATGGGTCCATTCCTGTCACAGTTTGCTTTCTCCCAGGACATTTCTGTGGTACCACAAGCATCTGAGATTCTAGCCAAAATGTCAGAGCTGGTGCATCGCAGGCTACGCCATGGAGGGAACAGCTACCCTCCTGTCATCTACAGTCCTCTCATGCCCAAAGGAGCGACCTGCTTTGAATGCAACATCACTTTCAATAATCTAGACAACTACTTAGTTCACAAGAAGCACTACTGCAACAGTCGCTGGCAGCACATGGCGAAGTCTCCAGATTTCTCCAGTGTTCCGGACAAGGTGTCCGATGCCATAAGTCCAAACAGTGGCCACACTTCGGTCGGTATGCTCCCCGGATGCCTTCCATCAGAAACTGACAGTCATCTCGTGACAACAGCTTGCTTGAATTCATCTGTTTTGGATATTATGAACGCTGGTGGGAAAGTGCCAGACAAAGACCTTCCTGGGCAAGTAAAGAAGGTTACTACACCAACAGGAGTTGAGGAACGGCTCGGCGGAAAACAGCCTGAGGTGAAGAGTCCCAGCACGTCTTTGGTGGATGGTGACAATGACCCAAACAAGACCACCTGTGAAGCATGCAACATCACCTTCAGCCGGCATGAAACGTTCATGGTTCACAAGCAGTACTATTGCGCCACTCGCCATGACCCACCCATGAAACGCATGTCCGCGAAGGTGCCCGCCATGCAGCGGACCATGAGAACGCGCAAGCGGAGAAAGATGTACGAGATGTGTCTACCTGACCAAGAGCAACGGCAGCCCATGGGGCCACAGCCGGGATTCTTGGGCATGCCCACTCTAGGAAATCCATGTACATCCCAGGAATCGGTAGAAAGTCTGGCTGACCGCTTCCATCCACGATGTGACATTTTTCCAAGCCTTGTCCCGAAACACTTAGATGCTTCTCTTACCGTCTCCAAGCCTATCCTTGCCCACAAAGGTAACACTAGTGCAGACCCACAGGAACTAGATGCTCCGATAGATCTCAGCAAAAAGAGCTCACCTCTTCCTGACAAGTCGTGCAACTCCCCCAAAAGACTCATGGACTATCACGAATGTACCGTGTGCAAGATCAGTTTTAACAAAGTGGAGAACTACCTTGCCCATAAACAGAACTTTTGCCCTTTCACATCTGCTCAGCATGGCGAGATCGGCAGTCTGGAGCAGCCGATGTTCCCGGGCGTCAAGAGCGAAGGCAATAATTCAGAAGACATCTATGATAAGAGTTCTGTGAAATGTGAGAAAAACATTGGCAACAAGTTGATGGTGCAAAACGGAGGCATATTTCCACCACACCTCGGGCCGGCGCCGGATCAGAAAGCTTTCGGTGATGCATTGCTCATGACTTCGAAAGATGAGAACAAGAACATGTTTTTGCCTCACTGTCTCTATCCTGGAGCAATAAAGAAGATGAAAGGTACAGAGCCAATATCGCCGTATTTCGGGATAAAAAGCAGCGACTACATGGCAGGGAGTCTCGTTATGCAGGGTGAGGCGCCCGAACAGGAGCAAAGCAGCAACGGCGCAGGTGAGACGGGCACAGAACCACCTGCGGCCAATGGCTGCCCCCATCCCGGCAAGGAGCCGCTGCCCCTGCTGCCCAAAAACAGGGGCATGGTGATTGTCAACGGTGGTCATAAAGAGGATCGCCAGACATCAGAAACTCCCCAGCAAGAGAATCAGCCTCACAACACCTCATCACCAGAGGAACAAACCTCTCCCACGTGGGGAGCCGAGAACCCTCCCGACCCAAACGAGAATGTATCGCCCACTTCGAAATCGCCTGTGGAGGAATCCACACCTGCCGGAAAAGGCATAAATGGGTCAGCGCCGCCAGCAGGCAGTGGGAAGTATTGCCGCCTCTGTGACATCCAGTTCAATAACTTGTCAAACTTTATCACTCACAAGAAGTTTTACTGCTCGTCACATGCCGCTGAGCACGTGAAATGAAATTCGCTCTTCTTCCCTCGTCTTTTTTGGGTACACGGTCGTGTCTGAAATAGTGCATCATGCAGTTTTATATACTGCTTGTGGACAATCAAGAGAAGCTTCTTCTTTCGTTATTTGAAGACAAAATTATGAAAAAAAAAATCCAAGTGTAATATTGGTGCCACTTTCACCTTTTATTTATTTTACAATCAGTATTAATATGAGTAGTGCTCTTAATTTAAATTCAGAGAAAGTTTATATCAGAGTTGTTTGTAATGTTATTGTATAGTCATTCTTGTGTAGCAGACATATTGTTTACAATGTACGTTAGTTTCAAGGAGACAATAGGCACAGATACAAAACTGAAATGCGTTTTAGACCCAACAATAGCTACTGGAGCACTTGTGTATTCTTATTTGCTGGTACAGTTTTTTGTATATGTCAAAATGTCACTTGCAGTATGATTCTCTTGACTTCAGCCTTAAAACAGTTCGGAGGGATAACCAGGCACAACGCTGCAGCTCATGTTTTGGCATATACTGTACACATGGCTTTGCATATATATGTTGCTGTTTGTCTGTCTTTTCTTCGACTCAGAAGTTGATGTTTAAATGAGGATGGCAGCATTCTTGTATAGTACTTGTATTTCAGTTTGCTGATACACCTTGTTCTCCCTTTTTAAAAATTTGCTCTCACCGCAATACTTTGTAAAAAAAAAAAAAAAAACATAAGGAAAAAAAGGAGGAGGGTGGGAACATTACGGAAAAAAGTATTATAAAGGGGGAAGAGCAGCTATTTCTTACTCCTGAAAAAA
Source organism: Sinocyclocheilus rhinocerous (assembly GCF_001515625.1). Lineage (NCBI taxonomy): Eukaryota > Metazoa > Chordata > Actinopteri > Cypriniformes > Cyprinidae > Sinocyclocheilus > Sinocyclocheilus rhinocerous. The sequence continues at coordinate 1,095,406 of NW_015656001.1, read as the reverse complement.
AAATGAAATTGTACAAAAAGCAGGTTTATCAATGGTGATTATTGATGGGTGGGATGAGACAAGGGAATACTGTAAAAATTATCATTCCAATGTCCTTATGTAAGAAAAATATTTCTTTAAAATGTTGTTGCTATGCATGTATATGGATGGAATAAAATTCCAGATCTGTTGGAAATTTTTATTTTGATGTGGTGTCAATTAAACTTCAATCCTCAGGATAAACAGACCATGTTATTGTCTTCTTTCAGGATGTCTAACGAAAACATTTACAGGTCTCATCAAAAGGGAAACGTGTGAATGTGTGTACATTTTTAATAAATTATATAAAAAAATATTTTTAAAAATATAAAAAAATTCAATGCTGCAAATTAATTCCTAGTTTTTTTTTCTTTTTTTAAGCAAAATATAATTTCTACATTTACTGGAAATACTGGAGTTAGTACATAAATACTTTTGTGCATAGGTTCAACAAGGAGTGGAGCACACATAATGGTAGATTTCTTACAAAAATACTTTATTTAGAGGCTAATAGAGTTGAAATATAATCAGGAGGACTATTATATGTTATGTCACTGATGGCAATGTGAATCGAAAATGTTTTTTCTTTGCACTGAACACTTTTGCATTTTTTGCACCTTTTTGGCCTCTAAATAAAGTATTGTTTGTAAGAAATATGAGTGAAATATGACTTCATGACAAGTTTTGTTTACTTCACTTTAATCGCATTAATAAAAAGGCATTTTGACAAAAAATAAGTACAGTTAAATTGTCTTCAGCAGTTCACCAAAACGTACAATCCATCAACAAACAAACTACAGAGATTTCAGTTTCCATTGTAAGCAGAAATATGAAGCTGTTATTTGGCCTCTTGCATCACTGAAGAGAGTATGTGACAGCTGCAGGGAAGGAGCTGTTATTGATCTTTTGTTATTAGAGAGGCTGCATTTTCTGAAGCATCTCACTGCCTCTGTTGGTTGGACTGCCTTTGTGACACGAGCTTATGCAAATGTTTGATAAGCGAGGATGGATTTTTGTAGATCATGTGACGATCCGCCCCACGAATCTGAATGTGATTGGCACTGGGATAAGAGCGCTCCAAAAACTTGCTCTGAAGTTCAGCAACCACCTGACAGTTAATGAGACGTTCAGCAAAGGATTTGCCTCTGATTAAAACTCACTAAAGTTCAGAAGTGAAGGCAGAAAGTGGGACTGTTAAAGACACTCACTTGGTTGAGATCTGAAGGAAGCTGATCATCAAAGGATTCCCCAGTGATCACATGCACAGATGTCTTGCTAGAGAGAGGCTTATATCTGGAGATCTCTCTGAAAAAGTCAAGGACATTCAAACAGCAGCATAAATGAAGGCAATTCACACTTCACACTAGAGATCGCTTATTAACACACCATTAATTGCTTTGTTTGACCAATGTTTTTTTCTGTATTACACATACACTGTCCACACTTTTCTGCTTAAGCAGCTTTTTTATTATTATTATTATTCATAATTAGCACAATTAACAAGAATAAATTAATATTACTGGACTGCAGCAATAATCATTTGTAGCAGATCCATAATATGTATTATAGTTTCAAAAAGCCTAAATAAAGCAAAATCAGTTCTGCATACTGGTTATCAGAAATTTAAACAAAATTAATAATAATAACAATGATGATGATGATGAACATTGTTATTGCTGTAGTCCGATGAAATGTATTGTTTCAAAAAGCAGAAATAAAAGTGATCTCTTTTAGTTATCTAAGATTTTAGCTATCGGGGAAAAAAACTCAAAATCAGGTCCCACTAATGTTATTTTAGTATCATTGAGATACTATTATAGCTTTATTCATATAAAAAAAAAAAAATCCTGTTTTCATTTTAAGTTAGTTTTCCATCTGTGTTTTTGTAATTTTTATTAGGTTTTTTTTATTATTATTATTATTATTATTATTATTATTGGTTTAATTTTAAATTTAATTTTAAATTTTTTTATTTTATTTTTTACATTTTTCTATATAGTTTTTATTCTTTTTTATTTCAGTTTAGTACATTAAAATCAACTAAATTCAAATGAGAAATGCTGCTTAGGCAACTAGTTAAAATAAAATAAGTTTTAAGTTTTTATTTTATTTTAAAGGTTTTTTTTGTTCAAGTAATTATTATTTTTTTTTTTAGAATTAGCTAACTATAATAATCCCTGTGCAATGCATATTATATACAATGGTTTTAGAAGTATTTTATCACACTTCAAATATTTTAATTCTCATTACATTACAAACAAAAAATTACTGCAATAAATTTTAATTCACGCAGGTGTCCTATCAGAGTAATTACAGGTTATTTCATTAACGAAAGTGTCCTAACAAATTCTTAATTTTAAACAGTATTTCTTCTTTTCTTTTTTTTATTAAAAACAAACTTACGTTTCTTATGAAATGTGGTTGAAAGTATGTTTTTTGAGGCCACAATAAGTACAGCCATTTCTCAAACTATTCATTGAAGCTAAAGTGGTTACCTGACTTGAGATGCGCTCTCATTGAGAAAGAAATGCTCGTCTACTGCAGCGCTCTGATGGGCAGGGTTACACAGCAGATATTTCTGACAGTACAATCACAAGAAACAATCATAACAAGCACTGATTTATGCATTGATTTGATTTCTAGCTTCACTTAATAGCAGAGACAAATGTATTTACATAGAGATATATTACTGTACGGCGGACAAGGTGGCTCAAACAACGAGAGTTGTTCCAATATTGAATTTTTACACTTTGGTGATTGTAATATACATGCAGATGTAAAACACTCTCGGTGACCTCAGACAGACACACTTGAAAGCGTCAAGTCCACACTTGAGTCAACAGCTCGAGAGGAGCAGATCCTCCATTCTGAGAGACAGAGCGGTCAAATTAATTGTCGACAGGCGTTTCAAGAGCCGCGCTTCCTCTCAGTTAAACATGAAAGCACAATATAGCCACTAATTGCTATTTGATTGTCTGTGTTCTTGTGTAAAGAAGTGCAGTCCAAGCACTGACAGCACCTTTTCCTTTATTTCTTTAAATCATGTGATTTGTAGTTTGAACATACATTGACAAGTCTCTATGAGCAATAGCAATAGACTTGTTATCTGGCCTGAAATACTTAAAATGCATGACCTTAAAGGGGTCATATGATGCTTTTTTAAAGATCATTATTTTGTGTATTTGGTGTAACAGAATATGTTGACATGCTTTAATGTTCAAAAAACACATTATTTTTCAAATACTGTACATTATTGTAGGTCCTCTATGCCCCGCCTCTCTCAAACGCTTCGTTTTCTACAAAGTCCCTCCTTCCGACAAGCGCAGTCTGCTCTGATTGGCCAGCTGACCCAGTGCATTGTGATTGGCTGAACACCGCAAGCACTCGTCGGAAATGTAACGCCCCTTACCATAATCGCGAGCTTCATCTTTCAAAATAAATGTAAAGACAGAGCCCGAAAGGGGAACAGAGTCGCGTGACAGACACAGTGATGAAGCTGGTATGTGTTTGCAGTACACAAGCCACGGTTAAGACAGCTGACTCCACTGTGATGTGACCCTGTCTCTCTCTCTCTCTCACACACACACACATGCGCGTGCACGCACACACACATGATGCGCAAAACTCTGCATTTGAACAGTCAATAGCAAATACTTAAACTAATAGCAAAACAGTAGCTGATTCAGAAGCGCCAGATTGTCATAGCAAAGGCAGAATGACCTCTTCTCCTAGGTTCACGAAACGGTCGTCCATAAAATGCATTGCTGTTCTGTTGTAAGTAATCTTAAAGATTCCTAAATGCATCTACTTTCTGAAGGCCAAATAAAGTGCTTTTGCTTTCGCCTAGAAACACACAGCGTCTCCTTGACATGGCTGCTTCAACACTAACTGCTGTTCCTGAAACCACGCCTTCTTTCTTTGCGTGCTCATTTGGGCGGCATTATGCAAATATTTTCACATAGTGAGGTAGATATGTGGGGGCATGTTAGAACGCGCCGTTTTAGGGGGGCGTGGCAGAGTCTTAACTTTGATAAAGAATATCTCTTTGGTTTTGAGACTTTAGTCTTTGCAACTTCAGGGATCTTATCTATGCACAATCAGCTTGTAACACTCCAAAGAGAAAGGAAAACTTGAAATCGCATCATATGACCCCTTTAAGTAAACATGGCCTGCGGTGTGACAATCTATATACTGCATTTTTCAATTTTTATAATTATGCATGCAACTATATTAATTAAGAGACAAAATATTTGTACTTTTAAAAATGCATGTCACTCTGTAGCTAAATTAGTGAAAGCAAAAAGGTGTTTAAAATAGTGGAAATTTTTAAAGACCATTCTGTATATTCAACAGTTTGCTGTCAGTTTTTTTTCTCTCTCTCTCCAAAAGTCTTATATAGCAAGGGCACATTAAATTAATCATAAGTGACAATAAGTAAAGACATTTATAATGTTAAAAAAGATTTCTATTTCAAATACTGACAGTGAAGACTGGAGTAATGGCTGCTGAAAATCGATCTTTGCATCACAGGAATAAAATACATATTAAAATAAATTAAAATAGAAAACAGCTATTTTAAATTGTAGAAATATTTCCCAAAATTACTGTTTTACGGTATTTTTTATCTAATAATTTAGTCTTGATGAGCATAAGAGACTTCTTTTGACACTAACCTTTTAAACAGTAGTGTATAATATATGGCAGCAATCATTCATATTCTTTTCTTTTATTAGATATAAACCATAAACTGAGCATGTATTAAACTAAGATATTAGATGTAGTGCAGTTTGATTATTTGAGCTCAACCATAGAGACGCAGAGACTAATGCATCACGTGGCCTGTCTTATAAAACAATATATACAGTATATATATTTTTTTTTTTTGCAAAGCAGTTTATTCAGTGGACTGGGGCATCATCTCTATTGACTTCCATGCAAGCAGTTCTCCAAAACACCAGTGCCATTGATATGTCTGAAGTTTCCAAATGCAGCACAAATGCATCTATGGTTGCAGCCATAACGTGAGGTTTATTTATACATCTATAATAACTGTACACTAAAACAGTAGCAAGCCATGGACGCATTTTGCTTCAAGCAGCCTACCGCATTTACACCAACAACACAAGCACGAGGTTGTTTTTGTCTCTAGCAAACAGCCAGATATTTTAAAGCTCGTTTATTTTGTTTTGTTTTGTTGAAATCTACCGTTACAAAGAAACATATTGCTTTCGTTTTATGCTTCTAATCTTTCCCAGACAAATGAGACAGAGGTCTTAAAAACACTGTGTCTGTTTTTATGCAGATAGAGAGGAAGGATGGGCATGTATGAAATATAGAAAAAAAACGCAGCTAGTCATCACCACCTTCCTGTTGTGCATTAATTATTTCAACCTCCTTATAAAGGCGAAACATTCCTCGAAATCACCTCTTCCGTCCCTCAGGTCTACCTTCGATTCATGTCGTAAATGGGAATCTGTAGCTTTTTGAGGGGAAGAGGGGCCATTCAAAATTCGAATAAATGTTTAGCATATTCGTGGCCGCATGTTAACGTGCATGAAATTGGGTGGAACTGGAGCGAAGAGAGCGGCCTCGTACCTTGACTGCACGCGGCTCTTTTGCATCGTGACCTGAGAAACCCTGTCTGAAGGCGTTTCAAAAAGCCTCCGCCTCAGTCTGTCTGCAGCCTCTCACAGTCACACAATCCGGGAAAGTTGTTCATCTTAGACACCTGATCGTTAAAACTGCTTCTCTTGTTCTCCAGAAATCCTGCCCCGCGTGTCAAACGGCTCATAGAGACAGCTGTAATTTACGCAACTGCACCACCAAGTGGCCATGTTCTAGAACCTTTTTTGTCTCGCCACCATCAGTAATAAAGTTCGTTGAAATTCCACCAAAAACGGTACAACTTATATAAGCGAAGGACGATGTCATTTTTACTTATGTCAACGAGAAGATGACTAAAAAGTGTTTATATACAGTCATGTCTGCAGGTGTCAATGCAAATTGACACAACTTACATTGCTTTGCTTTTTTTTAAAAGAAATCGAATGCCAAAGATGAAATGTGCACTTAAATAATGTTTTTAAACAGATATCATGAAAACTCTTGTCAGTGGAAAAAAAAAGAAATGAATCACAATGGTTTAATTATTTGAATCATTTGACAGCTCTGAATTAAAACGTAACAAGTAAAACCAAGTTATTTCAGGAATGAAAAGAAAATCATAAAATTACAATTAATTTAATCTTTTGACAGCTAATATGTTTGTTTTTTTAATTGTAATTTCTCTTTATAGGTTTACAAGTAAAATCAAAATGAGTTATTTCAAAACCTAAGAGAAAAGAAAATCATTAAATTAATGATTCATTAAACAATTATTTTAATCTGTTGAAAGTTTTTTTTTTTTTGTAAGATTAACAGCAAAAAGTTGTTATTTCAGAACTTTGACAGAAAAAAAATGAAATTATTAAAAAATTAATTATTTTAATCTATTGTTAGCAAGTATCATTTTTAAAAAAAGCTGTAATAAAGTTTTTAAAAAAAAAATATATATATATATATATATGTTTTAGAACTTCAATGAAAATCCTGAAATTATTCACCATTAATGTTTTTAATATTTTGACAGGTAATATATTTTTTATTTTAAGTTTTAATTTATTTTTATATACGTTAAATGGGTAAAATCAAATTTCAGAACTTCGAAATCATGAAATTAATCATAATTAATCTATTCACAGCTAGAATGAAATTTATTCAATACCTTTTGGAGTATGAGTATCCCTGGTTAGGAATCACTACTGTAGAAAACTAGGAGCAGTGTCATCATAACCTTTAGTTGTACATTTACTCTGATCTGCTTGCAAGCCACAATTAGGCTTTAAACATTGAAAACTGAAACAGAATCTGCTAACCCTGGAATTAAGTGACCACAATAGTGGTTCATTATGGTGGATTGTTGACTAAACGGATGCGAGTTTAATCCATGAAGAGTTAGCAGGCTCAGATAGAGTTTGTGGACTGACCTGTCGCTGTACGAGTTCCTCCGAGACGTCTCCTCCCTGAAAGACCGGCTTCAACACCCCCAGAATAATGAGCAGACGACTCAAGCCTGCGGCTGCAGAGAACTGCATCATCTGCAGGGACGGGACGAGGTGAGAGTACCTGTAAAAATATACAAACATAAGACATTGAAGGGGTCCAAAAAGACCTTTTATTCAAACTAATTGTAAGGGTCACAATGAGAAGATGTTAAAGGCCAGAACACTGGAGCCAGAGGCGCAGCAGAATCAGTGACAGGCGTCTGCTGTGATGAACTGCATTAATTGAGCGGTCATTACCCGCGCATGAAGGACTAAATGACTCCTCGCTGCGCAGTCTAATGCTTCACAATGACAGCTCATTTATGAAGAATGAATCAATGACACAGAAACACTCGTGAAGAATATTTAGACACGTTCATTCACACTAACACACATGTGATAGAGCTCTTCTGTTGATGCTCTGGAGCTTGCCGGAGCATTGCTGGATGGTTGCTAGGGAGTTGCTAGGGTATTATGGGCTTGCTGACTGCTCCAAGTCAAAATCTGATTTCTTTTTTGCTGCTGCTTCTTTTTGTTTTATCATCCAGCAGGCAGAAATCTAGTTAGTCTGATCACTTCAAAAAATAATAGAATGCCTCTCCTCAAAACCCAAATGATTTGACAGACTGCGACTAAAATTACAGAATACTTTAAAAAATGAAATGTGTGATTTTAAAAATGTAAGCTATAGGGAAAGTTTTGTGCATGTCCACATGCGGTTTTGTAAGATATCATCTCATTTGAACAATGAGCAAAGAACACACTGCGAGTCATGTTTACGATTCACAAAAGATTAATGAGCCAATTCACCAAACAGCCTGGAATTTTTAACCTTTATTAAACCTCTTCAAAAAACAAACAGGAATTATCACTGTTAAACAAACCAACAAATGTGCACTTAAATGTTTTTAAACCAGTAATACTGCCACCATCCTTAAAAACAAAAACAAAAATCTTCAAATTAATTACAACTCTTTCATTATTTTAATCATTTGACAGCTAATATGCATTTTCTTTTTTTAAGTTATAATTTCGTTTTATAGTTAAAACAAGAAATACCAAATGTAGTTATTTCCAAAATTAAAAGAAAGTCATGAAAATAATTTTATTCTTCTGACAGCTATTTTTAAGTTGTAATTTACAAGTAAAAATACAGAAAAGATAAGAAAAAAAACATGAAATTAATTAATTTGTTAAACAATTAATTATTTGAATCTACTAACAGCTAGAATTTATTGATTCATTTTTTTAATTTATAATTTTTATAGGGTTAAAATGTCCAAAAGTAGTTATTTCAGAAATTTGAAGGGCAAAAAAATTATGAAATTAATTATAATTCATTATTTTTTATCTATTAAAACCTAGTATGGATTTTTATTGTAATTTTACCCCCCCCCAAAAAATAAATTAAAAAAATGCATTGTGAGAATATATATATATCTGTTTGTGTTAAAACTACTAGTAAATATCTAAATAATAAAAATAAATTAATAATAAAAACAACAATTATAAATAATAAATACCATATATAAAGTCAAATTATACAAATTAAACTTGTTGTTTAATCAGTATATATTGCAAATAATTCAGTTTTAAAGTTTTTCAGCTGCTTTAATGCTGGAAATAAAATTTTAATTTTTAACATCATTTTTAAATGCCATGTAACTTGCCTGTATTCAAAACAATATTACACAAAAATCCAACCTACTTGCTCCTGGGTTAGCAGTTTGAATCAGACTCACTAAGTGAATCATTCAGAACCAGACAGGACCACGAGTCATATTTCAGTCACATCCGACTTATATCACTCTATTTTCTTACTGTTTAGTCATATTAAATTACAACTCAAATTCATTTGGCTCCTAAATGTTTCTTTAGGAAACACTGTAATATGAGTTATGTGCTGCAGTTCAATACTTACTTTGGGGGTTTGTTCAAATAGTTGGTTACTAACTTACTAGTGACGCACCACTAATGACCAATAACCACAAAAATGGTCCAAACCCACTGTGTAGGAAAGTTCTACTGAAATACTCCAGAAAAAAAATACACATCCAAACGCTTGACCTTCCATTAAAAGTTTAGCATCAAAAGTTTAGCATCGAAAGTTTAAGACTGAGAGTTTGAGCTCATCTTTTTAAATATTGTTTTCCATGTCATTTACCCCTTTTTCCTCAAACCGTTTTTCCCTGACACCTATTCATCTGTCAGCATTTCCCCCAAAACATGGCCCGTATCGAGCCTGACAATTTGATTCGGAGTCAAATCAGTCCGTTCGCTCTGACATTTTGTTTCCACCTGTCCTATTCTCTCCATTTCGTCATTCTATCAATTCCTCCGGTGCTAATTCTGCCCGGTAGGTCTGGATTATGCGCAGGAAGGCATGCGTGTCAAAGGGAAATTTAGCGAGGGTAAAGACAGCCCAGATAGGAGGATGAATTAAACAGATAACGGCAGGCAGACGGAGTGAGGAAGTCGTGTCAAGAAAAACGCCTCACCAATGTTGGTCATTTTCCCTTCCGCTCTCTCTCTCTCCTTCCCCCCTCCTTAAACATGACAGAAAACTATCTAAATGAATAAAAAAGTGATGAAATGACTTTGGTGCCGTGGACTTGCTCTGCTCTTTGACTTCCCATCTGGATTAGTGCAGGCTGAATGGAGTCTGTTTCTTTTGTAAGAACTAACACATGAGTCTGTCTGAATGTTTCTGTCTCTTTGACACACACACATTCTGTGTTTGATAAGAGTCCATCTGAATTTGCATGGCAAATGATGTCCTGTACGACCACTAGAGCTGCCCAGTTGGACTGCTACACAAATACGGGAGACAAGGTTATAACATACAAATTATTTGACTGACTATTTACCATGATTCAAATGGATATAACTGCTAGCCTAATACAAACTTTTTATTGCTGTATTATATGGTTCATATATTACATTTCACTGTTTTAATTTGTATATTGCTATGCATTTTTACATAGCAAAAGCAGTGCAATTCAACAGAACAAAAACAAAGTGAATATCTATAAATGTTAAAGATGAAATATGTAATTCTGTGCCACTAACATCACCAAATAAACTAGCAAAAATGATCCTGAACATCTGATATTGGTTGAACAAACAGATATGGAAAACACACCATTCTTAAATGTTTAGGTGGTTTAAGGATTATGCAATGCAATACAATGATAGTAATAAACTAGGTATTGGGGTGTCTTGGCTTGTCTGCTGGTCTGCCAGCCTGGTCTGTTAGCTGGTTTTAGAAGGATCTGGAGAATTTTCCAGTCTGCTAGGCTTGGAGACTAGGGGTCATAATGATGCAATCATTTATTTAAAGGGGTCATATGATGCAATTTCAAATTTTCCTTTCTCTTTGGAGTGTTACAAGCTGTTCGTGCATAAGATAAGATCATTTATTATTCAGGACAGGTGACAAGGCTACTTTCACTTTGGAAAGACGTGCTAGCTGAGAGGAGTTTCGTCAAAGCTGACTAAAAGTGATCGAGGATCATTTCGACGAACTTGATGAACCTGTGATAACTTCTTCAGAGCGAAAAAGGAAAATAAAAGCTGAAACGTTTTCACGGAACCTTGCAAAAGCAGCGCGTTACAATGGTGAGGGAAAAGCTCCGTGTATCGCGTGTAATCTCATCCATACAGTTTATGATCACAACAACAACAACTCAGGCATCTACATTGTCATCTGAGGAGATTACAACGATTAAACGAGTGTTTTTTTTTTTTTTTACTCTAAAACATGAAATGTGAAGATGTCTGCTTTTGCCAAAAGACGACTGTTGGAGTTATCTGCTTTTGCTATAAAACAATTGTTTTATAAACTTGTAAACTTTTAATAGGCCATGTAAAAAAAAACATACTTTCAATGAACTTTAATTTAGTAAATTACCTGTATTTGTTGAAGTTATTATTACTTAATCAAAACAACCCAACTGCAGTTTGATACAGTAAACCGGACTACAGTAAACAACACATTTGATTCTTCCTTGTCTCGTGACTCACAAGTATGAACTGTCTTTAATGTAAACTAAAAAATTACGGTTAGAGTTGAGAAGCTCAATTAATTTCAGGGAAGTTCAAACTATCTATTTCAATAAATCCACTTGATTTGGCTTTATCACTCAAAAATGCTCACAAAAGTCCCAGTGAGGCAGTTGTCTTGTATTAAAATGTTCAAAAAATGGTATGTGTGAAATCAGTATTTTTAAAAAAGCATTAAAATGATATTTAACTAGATTTTTTATGATTAGTTCCTGCATTAAACATTTTGAATCTCCTTGACAAAAACGGCCATTCAGTTGAAATAATGCTCCCTTTTACGCTGTTTCAGAAAACTTGCATAAAGCAGCTGGATAACAACTATAGATTAGTCTTATTGTCAACTATAGCTGTGTATAAAAGCCATTAAACGTACATAGAAAAAGTTCCAGAGGTTGTGAGGTCATTCTGAAAGCGGTCAGTAGGGGGCAGTCATGTCTCACTATGTCACACTGAGTGAACACTAACAGGGAAAGAAAGACTAACGTGGCCTTACTTCATTACTGATGACTGACAGTAGATGAGCCAGCACTAGAAGCTCTAATTACTGTTAATTGTCATTATTGAAGCCATACCAATGTAATTCCAGAGGATCTCTCACCTACTGCAGAAGAAATGAAAGAAAAGCTACACAAACATTACAGGCAAGTCCAGCAATTTTCCGAATATGAATTTCCTACACATATATGTATGTCAGAAACTGATTGACTGCTCGATTGATTTGTCCCATTGACTTGTGTTTCAGAGATATCTGTTAGAGGAAGATCATGAGATGAAGGCATCTGACTTACAGTAAGTCTTCAATCATCCTGTACCTCAGACCTGCTGAAGCCTGCTCAGCCCTGCAGGATCTTGCACCACTTTATCCCCTCTAAAGGTGCCTTCACACTAATGGCAGTTAAAACTCAGGAGGTCAGCAAGTTGCTGTGCTGCGTTAGTTGCTAGTAGGCATTCTCACTACAGTCCAACACCTCCAGAAGACAAATCACATGAGCTCTACTGTCGTCACTCCTATTGGGAGTTGTCACAAGAAATCAGCTGCTATTTTGCATAAACTCTTGTCAAATCAGTCAATGTTTGCTCTGGTCACCACAAAACTCTAAGTTATAAACAAATAGTCAATCAATTAATTTAATTCACTGGCATTAAACATTTTTCCTGACAGGTAACTACAAGTACAGCCAATAAAATATCCACAGATAATGGTGGCCAAAATGGTGCCAATACTCAGCCAGTATTGTAAGAACATATTTTAATATTCAAAGTCATTTTATTTCATTCATTCATGTCTTTATGCCATAAAAATATGCTTGATGTCTAAATAAATAAATGTGCATGTTCATTTCTTATCTAGCTGAACTCAAATGAGGATCTCTAAGTAAAGCAAAAAGATAGACAGACACAGACAGACAGATAGATAGACAGACAGACAGATAGATGGATGACTCCAACACACAAAACAGGAATAAAGAAAAAGTTCAGTACCAATTATTTTTTTTTTTTTTTTTTTTTTTTTAAATCAGCCATATTAAATAAATTCCTGATTTTTATGAGCGTCATTGTGCCAATTGATAGACGGGATGCACAGACAGAAAATACTTTATCTTGGGGAAATACCTCTTGAGAGAGACTTTGAAATCTGACAATTCTGACATGTTTACGTGTAAATGCCAGCGTGGGGTTTTCTGACAGCTGCTTCTGTTCCTTCAAAAGCAAAAACACAGACTGTACTATGAAAACCTCACAGGAACTGTATTCAGCTGCTTTTTGTCAGCACAGCAAAAAAATAAATAAACAGAAAAAGACCACAAAAAAAGACCATCTGTTCGCTATCAACCGTATCCGAGATGACTAGAAAACCCAGCTAAAACCAGTGTTTGGAATAGAAGCTGGTTTGTTTGTTTGTTGCTGTTTCAAGATGGTCCACACAAATTACATAGCCCAGATCACTTAAACTGTTGCAAAACCCATTTTTACCCAATTTTCTGATTTAAGTTGGATTTTCCAGGATGGGTAGATTCAACTTGACAAGTCACCTCTGAAGTGCCAGATGATTTTCATGGTTCCTGACCGCACATCAGAGATCAGACCGGATGAGAGCCGGGACACTCTGCTGCTCCGTTTTGTTCTCCAGCGATTGGGGGAGACTCATTTTGTCGGCTATAACGGAACTCATTTTAGAGTGAGGCAGCGTTAATGAGACGCTCTTTTGATGTGGAAATCCTGCTGGCACGGGGAAGACGCTGATACCGTCTCCGCTGTCATCCTCAGGTGCGTCGGCTGTCCTTATTGGACACCGGCAGTTTATCTCTTAGTCGCCACACGAGGCTTCTTAAAAGGAAGGAGACGGCAATTACACAGACTTGTGACCCAATTAAAGCCATTCAAAAGAACACGGAACCACTGCAGTCAGCAAAACAAAGAGTATTTTTGGTTTGAGTTTACACCTCATGTAAAAGCCTCTCATCACTCGAAGAATTAACGCCTGCTTTTGACACACCTTGGAGACACTTAGTAACATAAAATGAATCGGTAAGCAGGAAATGGGCCTAGAAAGTTGTGTTAGTCAAAAAATCCTGAAGCAATATGCAAGTTTGGTACGGGAATTTAAATCGTAATATAAAATTGGAACCAATCCTAAAAGATCCTATTGAAAGCAAATAATAAGAATTTAATAAAATAATAATGAAAATAACATATCTAATCGTCGGCTGTCCTTATTGGACACCGGCAGTTTATCTCTTAGTCGCCACACGAGGCTTCTTAAAAGGAAGGAGACGGCAATTACACAGACTTGTGACCCAATTAAAGCCATTCAAAAGAACACGGAACCACTGCAGTCAGCAAAACAAAGAGTATTTTTGGTTTGAGTTTACACCTCATGTAAAAGCCTCTCATCACTCGAAGAATTAACGCCTGCTTTTGACACACCTTGGAGACACTTAGTAACATAAAATGAATCGGTAAGCAGGAAATGGGCCTAGAAAGTTGTTAGTCAAAAAATCCTGAAGCAATATGCAAGTTTGGTACGGGAATTTAAATCATAATATAAAATTGGAACCAATCCTAAAAGATCCTATTGAAAGCAAATAATAAGAATTTAATAAAATAATAATGAAAATAAAACACATATCTAATTGTCTATATATCTGATACTGTAATCTACTATAGCTTTAGCAGATTTAAAGGAAATAATGCTGAAAAATAAAATTAAATAAAATATGAACAATTTAAACTTAAAAACGTAAACAAAAATTTGAAATGTTGCCTTAGCAAGCAACTAAACTAAGCTGAAGTACTAAAATTAGTAAAACTGAAATAAAAATAAATAAAAGCTATATAGATATATTAAAAAAACTTGATTCAAATTTAAAATAAAAAACCCTGAAAATATGAAATTAAAAACTACACTTGTCAAGGATCAATATTACAGCATTTTTAAACACATAATTTTATGCCAATAACTGCAGATAATAAAAATAGATTTTAGAAAATGCCAAGGATCATTCCAGCCTGTGAAGCTGTTCTAAAATAAAATTCTAATACAATATTTCCCCAAAGACTTAATTTTATATTGCACGGCTATCACATAATCGCAAGCAGAACTGTTTAATACATCCTCCGCATCTTTAATTTAAACCAGCAGCTCTTATGATTCAAGTAAGATCAGTACTAAAACTCATGTTATACGTATATTAACTTGAGCCCTGAGTTAATATCCACAACATTTATTTCAGTGTGTCTTAAGTAATTGGATTGCATGAACACCGTCTTGCACTCAATGGAATGAGCATCTATTAATCAAAGCGTAATTGCGCACATTTCCCAGATAAATGGCGCTGCTTCACCTCCAGTCATGTACAAATGAGTCAATCCGGGCATATTCATTTCTTATCTAGCTGAACTCATTCGAGTCGCATAATGGTGATAAATAATAGAGGTAGAAGTTTATGAAACGGGATATTCTCCATGAAGGAAGGAAGGGCTTTTAAAGCAGTGCAAAAGGGATCTCTGAGGAATTGCGATCATGTCACTTCTAAATGACTCCAATAGCAGGTAGAACGAGGCCAGGAAATGTGACTCTATTTCTTACTGACTTCCACTGAAATTGAATAGCTTCAGCATGCTTAACTATGGACATAAACTGCAACTAGCTGTAAATACCCATGTAATTGGAGCTGTACCTGGCTGTTTAAATATTTATTGAGTGCTTACATTGGCTGTATATTAGTGTCTGTGAGCACTGAGCAGCTCAGTTTTTGCTCCTTTTAGCTCTGACGAAAGATGTGGTAAATGTAAACATTACCGGAGTAAATATTTGCTTTTACAATGATTCAATTCAAATCTTTACCAAAAAAAGAAGAAAAAAAAGTCAAATTAGAGTCACCAATCGGTTCAATTTGATTGGGACAATTTAAACATTTTAAAAAGAAAAAAATAATAATAACATGGATTTTAGCATAAAATTCTTATTATTTGTACAAGTAAAATGTATTTTTAAAAGTAAAAATATTAAAATGGTATAATAACATGGATTATAAGGTTTTGTATAAACGTATGGAGTTTATGTCAGCTCAGGACAAACCAAATACTAAGAGATTCTCAAATATTTTTTTATATGAATTTTGAAAATTAATTATTTTTATACTGAAAATATATATAAAATATATTTATAACAGGCTATATATGAACAGATTGTTTAATTTAATAAATGTAATATCTATATCCTATTAATAATTCATATAAATATGTATATAATTATATATATATATATGTAATTTATATCAATAAATATTTATATATATTTGAACATTTATAAATATACTGTATATAAACACAAACATATACATACACACCACCATAAAATTCAGGAAAAAATAATTTCAAAGAATTCCATAGTATTTCCATTTTTATGAAATATTAATGTTATATAAATGTCAAAGTTGCAATACAATAGTATCATTTTTGTCAGTCAAATTAGATACTACATCTGTGTATCAATAAATATGGAACATGTCAAATACTTGATTTAATTCATTATTTTCCTGTAAAAACTAGTTAAAGGTGAAGTGTGTAATATTTGTTCCTATAGCATTACCAAACTTAATAATTGCAACAAAAAAAAAGATTGTTTTCATTGTGTCTGGCCAGAGTAGTTTTCATACAGCAACAGTCTGTATGCTTTTCAGGGAAATCAACTTCTGAATGGCTTACTAAAAATAAAAGAAAGCATTTTAACACCTTTAAAAAAAATGATACACTTCACCTTTAATTTCTTCCTCTGGCTCTCAGCATTAGGATGGAGCTGGGATTTGACAAATCATGTTTGTGCCTCATACTCTCTCTCTCGGCTGATGACTCACCAGTACTGCTGCCACTTCTCCTCTTCAAAGACATCCTCTGGGATCGGATCGATCAACACCAGGTCAGACACTTGCCTGAAGAGACAGAGAGAGACGGTGAAAAGACCACACAGAGGATGTTTCTAGAGCTCAGATGAGACCCCACACACCGATTGAGAAATGAACAGCATCTATCGAGTGAGATGAATGGACTCAGAGCTGCAGCGGGGACAATATTTTCAGTCCTTGGGCGCTACAGGCCTGACGCAGCTGAATTTATGGGTCTTAAAGCTGCACATCAGAGCAGATGAAACGTTAAATCTGTCAGATGGAGGGAGGGTGGAGGCGGGGTTGGGGGGAGTGTGTGCCGAAAAGTCAGTCCCAAGCTACTCTGATGGATCTTTTGGTCGTGACAGGTATAAATGTCTGGAAGAAAAACCCTGTTAGGCATATATAACACTATTTGCCAATTTATTGCACACTACTGGTCAAAAGTTTGAAATAATTATGATTTTTCAATGTTTATGAAAGAAGTCTTTTTTGCTCCTCAAGGCTGCATTTATTTGATCAAACATGCAGTAAAAACAGCAATATTTTGAAATATTATTACCATTTAAAATAACTTTTTTCTATTTTAATATATTTTAAAAAGTAATTTATTTATGTGATGGCAAAGTTGTATTTTTAGTGTCACGTGATTCTTCAGAAATTGCTCTATTATAGTGATTTGGTGCTCAATTATATAATTATATAATAATATTAATAATGGTTCTTATAATTATTATCAGTGTTGAAAATGTGTTGTTACCAATGCTTTTACTGTTTAATATTTTTATGGAAACCCGGATATATTTTTCTGGATTCTTTGATAAATTAAAGGTTCAAAATAACAGCATTTATTTGAAATAGAAATCTTTTGTAAGATTATAAATGTTATTACTGTCACTTTTGATCAATTTAATGCATCCTTGCTAAATAAAAATATTAATAAAAAAATTTTTTTGATCTTACTTACTCCAAACTTGTAAATGTATCAAGGTTTCCACAAAAATTAAGCAGAACAAAAGATTTCATCAATAATAAAAAGAAATGTTTCTTAAGCAGCAAATCAGCATATTAGAATGATTTCTGAAGAATCATGTGACACTGAAAACTGGAGTAATGATGCTGAAAAGCTTTGCATCACAGGAATAAATTATATTTTCAAATATATTTAAATAGAAAACAGTGCATTTAAACTGTAATAATATTTCATAATGTTGTTTTTACTATATTTTGATCAAATAAATGCAGGATAAAAGAGTTCTTTCAAAAACATTAAACATAACATGCATTCTGTGGTGGTAACAAACTTCCTGACATGTTCAGATATGACTGACTGACATTTTTTCCAAACAGAACAGTAGACTTACGTGTCATGGATGTGGCTGTAGAACCTGCCGTTGAGCGTGCCCAACTCAGAGCCAATCAGGATGAAGGGTGTAGATATATCTGCAGCCTTGACCAATCGATGAAGGTCATCCACCATCCTGAAGGATAAGAAAGGAGAGATACAGGTCAGGAATGAGTGCAGGTTTGTGCAAATAAAGTCTAGACATGACTCATCTGACAGTTCATTAATCACTGAGACACATTATGACACACATGTCCGTTCACCTCCAGACGGGACGCCCACTGTCCCAGACTGCTGCCCAGTTTTTTAAAGCGGTCAGTGATGTTACATGAAGGACAAACTGACCTCAAACCAGAGGCTGACATACTAAACTAATAAGCACTGTGTACCATGAGACACTAATGGGTTTTATTTCTGACATCCTCATTAACTAAAAAGGCCATGAAGATTCAGTGGGCACTGAGTGATTTACTGCAGTATTTCTTCAAGAAGTGCAGGGGGTCAAGAAAAACTAGAGACTGACCGACATTGCTTTTCTCAGACTGATATCAGTATAGATTCCATTATTCCTTTTTACAGAACAAATATTTAATATTTGTTTTATTTCTACTTTTTGGCATAATAAACCAAATTAAAATAAAATAATAATAATTATTATTATTATTTAAAATAGCAATAATTATTATTGTTGTTGTTTATGCTATTACATTTATGCATATTATTATTATATTTAGGATTGTTTTGGGCTGTGTCTAATCATTAAGCACACATTTCTGGTGTTTCATTTAAATTAAGGTGAAAAGTGTGAATATTCATTATAAAAAAATCATTTTGCTTCATATTTAATTCAGCAAATGCTGTCCTGGTATTATTTAAGTGTTGGTTTGCATTTTTAATTACATTTTGTGTAAAATATAATATTCCGATATAAACATTAAATATAAGTATCAAATAATGAGTAAAGAAAAAATGTGTAATAGTGGTTGATATTTATTCTTTGACCACACTGGAAAAAGGTCAAGTTGAGCACACTGCAGGATACAGTATTACACACAATGTTTTGTACAGTAGTATATAGTATATAAGTCTAAGAACAAAACAGCACAGGTCCTTATCAAAAATTAAAAATAAAATTAGTATGTACTATTGGCTTTCCTTCAACATCAAATCAAGTCAGTTTCCAAATGAAAAGGTTTCAGGAAAGAATAAAAAGGACAATACTCCACATTTTTGCTCCTGGCTTATTGAACTTTAGGAAAATTAAATCTTGCTGTTTGCCTTCTAAACGTGCCAGACAAAGGAGAAAAGAGGACACTGATAACCAACTCCCTGTCCTCTCGCTACACATCACTTTAATGCATGAAGAAATGTTATCATGTCAACAGCAACAAGATAAGAGTGACTCCACATGTAGGATGAATAAACCTGAAGGCAGGATGTCTTGTTGCCAGAGGACAAGGACAAAGACATCTCTGTCCTACAGCACTGATTGAATAGTAGAGCAGACCAATGTCAAAGATACGAGACACACAGACACCTGCGTGTGGATTAAAACTGTTAACATGGGAGGGGTGTTTCTTTGTTTTTAGATTTATTGCTTAATATAACCATAAAATCTTCATGTATTGTAAACAAGTACACTACAATTCAAAAAGGGTCCTATGACACACTACATGTGCTGAAACGATGGAATCTTGCGTCCCGACGCCCATTGTCGTTTACGAATCCCCACGACACCCTACGTCAAGCAAATCGTGGCAAAATCGGGCTAAAATCGTGTAGTCTGAACCGGGCATAAGATTTCTCTTTTTATTCATTTATTAGAATAATAAATTAATACTTACTAGCAAGGCCACGTTAAATTGGTTAAAAAAGACATTTATAATGTTACAAAATGTTTCTATTTCAAATAAATGCAGTTCTTTTAAATAAATTACATACAATTACATTTAAAATATATACAAATAGAAAACACTTTTTAAACTGTAATGTTTCACAATATTTTTACTGTATTTTTATTCAAATAAATGAGGGCTGATGAGCTTAAGTGACTTCTTTCAAAAATATAAAAAATTCTCACCAACATCAAATTTTTGAAAACTAGGTTGTATATATATATATATACATATATATATATAGAAACTATAGCAATATCAATTTTTAAAAATTGTGTCAGGAGGTCAAGTTTTCATTTTATGGACCCAGAAAGCTCTAATTGATGCTCTAATTGATGCCAATGTTATTTGGACATTTTTTTGGTGCTGTCACATCTACAGTTTTGGAAAACTGTTTAGTTTCAGACTAAGACACTTTCATACCTTCCAGTGGTTGATATTCCCCAGACTTTCTCGGTGTCTGTAGTTTCATTCTGCAGGGTCCTTCGGCTGAAACCCAGACCGACTCTGTCATAGGTGCACACCTGAGAAACAGATCACAGTTTAAGTGTCATGAAAATGACAGCAGGAGAAACCTCAACTGACACACCAAAAACCTCATTGATAATTCCTTTAGGAAACTTCACCTGCAAATAAAGTGTACATTAAACATATTGTAATATTCACAATGTTGCACAATTTAATGTTGCAACTCCTTTAATCATCAATTATCGCAAATGTTTGCTACATCGTCTGGCTCTACTGGACAGTCACTGCAATGCAGGCCATCGGCAGGAATCTCCAACACTTCACAACTAGGTTTGTTCTGACAGCATGTCACAGAAATGCTTCACCGCCTCACTGCCTTGAATTACTAGAGTAATACAGCAGCACACGCTCTGAAAGCTGAAGTCTTGTAACTTCTCTGAAGAAGCAGAAAAATCAATAATGCCTTTATGTCCCTAAAGTAATGACTCACATCAATGAAAACTGTGGTGCTGCTTTGTTTATTTAATGTTGTACACGACATCAGTGAAAGGCTTTCTCTTATCATCCCCTTAATGGAAGAGTTTTCATTAGTTCATTCTAAATGGTAAAAAGCTCATTTAATCCCGTTAAGTAAGTGGTTTTTGTTTTGGAATCACATGCATAAAACATCCCTACGACCTGATAGATATCAGTGAGGAGTCATTTTGCAAATGTAGGTTTGCTGACATGCCACATAGATGTGAGCTTGTGAATTTCATGAACAAATCATGATTCACCAGTAATTTAATAAACTTTCTTCTAACTTCACAAAAAAATTGTAGAAACAACACATGAAGCCACACAGATGCAAAAAAAAAATCCCATATTCTGGGTGGCCTTATAATCTTGTTAAGATTGAATTTACACACACACATTTCATCATATACAGTGAAAAAGGGAGGAAAGCTACATAATCACATTTTTCGCTTTTTCTGGCCTCCAGAAAATTATTACTGATAACTCCTTATCTGTTGATGGAGATTAAGGTATACCAACCTGAGAATCATTTTCCTTGACAATATTTATGCAATTACGTCATATGTTTGCCATCACCTGTTCACAATCAGATCTAGCAATGTAATATTCATGAATGAATCACTATTTATCTAATCGATCAAACAGGATTGCAAGAAGGTCTGAATTTTTGGACAATTCACTCACAACCTTGAATCATTTGCAGTGGTTTCTGAAATAATAATGGGATACTTTATAAGAAAGAAAACAAAAAGAATGCTGGTTGAGGTGGATTTTTATGATACAGTTTTAGGCGATTTACTCACAGTCCACTGTAGGAAACAAAACTTGCAAATGTCTCTATCATTTGTCAGCGATGAAGCGGCTCTTTTGCTTGAGGATCGAGTTCGATAACCATGTCAACGTTGCAAATTTCATCAGTTATGAAACATGTTCAGTTCAGCTATAGCAGCTCTACAGAAGGCAATAGAGTTGTTATTCAGCACAAGTCAACTCAATGTTGATTCAATTTAGTTCAGTGTCAGAGTGGAGTGTCATTATTTAACTCAATTCAGTTCAAATTCTGAACTCATTCGATAGTGTCAGTGCAGTTCAATAATTCAATATCAATAATATTACTGAATATTAACTGGGTCATTCCGTGTCAACTCAATCAGAGGTCCCTGGCTCAAATTTTTGATTTTGCTAATAATTTTTCTGAAGAAAGATAAACATGTATAGTGATAAAAGCCAAAACATTAAATGTCTTGGATAAATATTTACGGAGTAATCCACTATTTTGTAGAGGGGGGGTCAAAATGGCAATTTTCACCTGAGATTAGGAGCCAAATTACAGGGGGTTAAAAATTATTTCAGAAAGATGGCAGCATCATTATTAGGCCTGTCGCAATAATCAATATATCGACTTATCGCACAATATATGTACATGACCTCAATCATTTTTGGTGACACAATATATTGCCCATTATATTTACATAAAAAAACACTATAAAAAAAACACAATAACATTAAAAAAAATGTTTTTTGCATTCCACTTGCGCCTGTGTCTTTTGCAGCTTCTCGTACATAACGTGGTGTAGACATGAGGTGCTAGTTCAAATTTTAAAAATGCCTCTACAAAAAAAAGTTTAATCTGCAGATATGGCCTTGTTTGGGGACCTGTGCCTTTGTGCATACTGACATCTGACTGCTAAATAGGGATTGTGTTTTTCAGCAATAGTGTGCACCCTTAATTTACAGAGAAAAGAAGGTCAGGGAAAAATCTGTCTTAAAATGGCATAAAATGGTCTTAAAATGACAATAATATCACATCGCAATTTTTTGATGGGGCAATATATCGCACAACAAAAAGTTATTATCGTGACAGGCCTAATCATTATGTTACTTTTAAACAGAGATTGGTAGGTCTATTAGTAAAATCTGTTGACTTTAGCTGTCTTTGTTGCATTATGTGCCAGTGGTGACCATTCAAAAATGAGGAAATATGACAGTGTGTACTGCATGTACAGAAAACACATTCATACATGAAGCTACATGAAATGTATTACCAGTTTCCAAACATCCAGTAGTCGTGGTGGCAGTTTGTTTGAACTAACCTTTGTTGATAATGAGAGACCCTCCTGCACATAGTACCAAACATCTGAAGACATCCCTGCTGGAGCATCAAGAACAACTGAAACAAAAATGAAACATCATTTTCACTGTGCACAGTCCACAATATAAATATCAGACTCTTTTTCCATTTTTGGTTGAACTATTAATTTAACGTACCAACAGGTCGTCCGTGTCCTTTGCACAACAGATGGATCTTTTGGCCGAGGCCGATATCAATTAGCTGAGCACCTACATATCGAAAGAAATATTCAAACAAATGAGCTGAAAGTTACCAAACTGCACATGATCCTAAGGTCTTCCTGGGGCCTGTTTCATAAAACAAGTTTACCAAATAAGCCAGGTTTATTTCAGTTAGTCTGACGTATTGTCAGTTGATTTGGTTCAGAATAAGACAGAATAACTGAAATAAGCCTGGCTTGTTTGGTAAACTTGTTTTATGAAACAGCCCCCTGAAGAGATTATGAGGTCTCACCTGCGGCTGACAGCACCTGTCCCTCTCTCTGCAGGGAGGCATAGTTCAGGAAAGCTGGAGTGAAGATGATGAAGAGCAAAACCTTCATCCAGAAGGACACAACAGTCCAGCAGCTCCTCTGCGAGACAGGCACACCAGTAACACCAGAGTCCTCTGATGTCTGTGGTGGGAGAGTTGAAATCACATGTCAAGCAGCGGCATGATACTCCAACTAAAACTTTTGTTCAAATATTGTATAATTTCTATTATACATACAGTTTTATGCTGATAAACCAAAATATCGGCCATTTTCATAGTTTTTGCATCATCCAATAACCCTTCTGTTAGTTTAAAAAACAAACAACAGCCTTGGCAACACACAAACTTTCATTTAATTTTGCAAACATGTAACCACAGTTATTACCAAATTATTACCTTTATTTATATATTCTTCCATAATTTATTCATTATTCTTATTTAACGATTTACTTAACAGATTATAATCTATAATTTAGAATAAACTATGACAGTCATAGGCCTACAGGTGAGGGTATTTACAAAAAAAATGTACAATGAATATGTAACAAATGGTAATACCATGATTCTTTGATTCTTACACCGATTCTTATTCACAGGGTACTTCATAATATACCATGGTAATACTACAGTCCAGAAGTATTGAATTACCATGGTACCTATTGTTTTGTTAGTAAAAACCAAACACACATTCAGTCCATGAGTTGCAGAGTTCACTTTGATTCGTCACCTTCTTTCTTTCAGGTTTGACACTGTCCGCATCATCTCGTCCGTTTGTCCTTCTGCGCAACATCTTCTGACAGTTTTAAGTGCACTTCACCCACAGGACAAATAACGCATGATATTACATTTGTATGAATGAGTGTGGTCAAACACAGCATGGAGACACTTCCGCATTGACGGGGACCCATGAGAACCAAACGCGTTTCGTAAAAGCCGCGATCTGCGATGTAAACGCATTTAAGAAAATAGGTATGCTATCCATATGCTAAATTACTATAATACCATATGTTTGTATCATATTATTATATACTGTGCCTTCAACAGGAGACAACAAAGTTTCATAGATAACAATACAATAACAATATTTATAGTACTCAATGAGTTTCTAACCTAGTAGAGCAGAAGACGTACAGTATTACGTCATATTTTCCAAAATTTGATGAACTTACGTCTTTTGATCATTTGATGAAATGACACACTATTCAAATATGAACTATAATGAATAAGGTCTACACATAGAAGGCTTGGTTAACGGTTTCCAGCTCAGTTTTAATGTTACCTTCATTACAAACGGATGCCTCTTATAATAGTTTATAGGAAGTGCAGTGTTTTTTCCTCAAGGTTTTTGGGCCGAGATGAACCCAAACGCTCTGGAAATACACTACTTTAATTGCAACGACATATCTGTCCTGTAAGAGGCGCTGTGTGACATTATCTGACTGTCAATTGATCCATTTGCACGTCTAACCATCTTAAATCACATTTTATGTTACACTAGCAGAAGGACATACAGGACCAGTGGAGATGTTGAGGCGCTATAAGAGAATATTTAGTGTGACAGCAGAAATAAAGGTCATTATAAAGGTCAGTTCCAGCACTGCAAGGTTATTCATGAGTGTGAGTGAATTCAACACATGCACGCCACAGGATACTGACCCTTTCTAGGTCCTATATATAGGTCCAGTTCAGAGTTTAATTATGTATACAGCGCTGGCAGTCTTTCTAAGGGCAATGCTTCTGTCGCAGATGTATGTAAATTATGATTTTATGCATCTTTGCTTTCACCACAGGTTTATGTCAGAGTCCAGCATCCATACTGAACAGACTCTAAAGCTCAGCCTGTGAGCAACCTCAGTTTGTTTCTGCTTTTTAGATGAGGTAGGCCATGCTAAACTGAGCAAATGTACATGTTCGAGACTCTTCTCTGCAGGAACCCTGAGGAAAATAAAACAAGGACGATGTCAAGTGACAGGAAATGTAAGACTTCACGCTATGCCTCAGACAGCAGGTGTACTGTCATGTGATCGCAAGCGTGGCTCTCTGTCTGTCATTCACAGCAATCACTGAACGATACCACCGGCAAACACTGCAGAAGGACGATTTCTCAGAGTGTCAATCATCACGATCTGTTCAAACATGTCTCTGGCTCAGCCAAACCGACGGTGATGCCAGAAGTGTCATGCCTGTTCAAACCGAGGGAGCACATGTGATCGTGCATTTTAAAGAAATAGTTTACCCAAAATGAGAATTTGCTGAAAATGTACTCACCCTCAGGCTATCCAAATTTATTCTCCCTTAGGCCATCCAAGATGAAGATGAGTTTGTCATAACAGATTTGTGGAAATGTAGCCGTACATCACTTGCTCACCAATAGATCCAGTGAATGGGTGCCGTCAGAATGAGAGTCCAAACAGCTGATAAAAACATCACAATAATCCACTAATACATGATCTGTGTGTTAAGACATTTAACTTCAAACCATTACTTCCAGCGAAAAATATGTGTTCAGTGTTTATAATATTGCTTTATCTGGTAAAAATGTTTTGTCTGAATCAGGAGAAAAGTATGCACAAGATCAAGCACATTTACATGCAAAAACAGTCTAAAACAGTTCTAAATTGGTGGATTTTGCTGTAAGAAAACAACAGGGGATGAATTTTTTCACTGGCAGAAGCGTTATTATGGAGTTTGGACTGAAGCAACCAAACTTTTCTCTTCACAAGATATTACAGTAATTAATGGACTGAAGTTGTGTGGAATACTTGTGGATTATTGTGATGTTTTATCAGCTGTATGGACTCTTCTGATGGCACCCATTCACTAAATAGAATCAATTTAACAAGTGATGTAATGCTAAATTTCTCCAAATCTGATGAAGAGACAAACTCATCTACATCTTGGATGGCCTGAAGGTGAGTACATTTATTAGAAAATTAATCTTTGGGTGAATTATTCCTTTAAACTTTATTAAAGAAAAAAATAAAGATGATTTTACTATGTTGTTTTTTTTCTTTCTTTGAATTCTTATAATTGATATTTTTAAATGACAAAATCTAAAAAAAACTATCAAATGTAATGTATTTTATTTTATTCCAATTATTTGATTTAATTTATTAACAACGCAGAAGAGATGTTTATAACAGATTTTTATGGAATATGCTGCATCTATATGTGTGTGTCATGTGAACCATGATTATGTAAATTTATTAGTGCTGTCAAACGATTAATCGCGATTAGTCACATCCGAAATAAAAGTTTTTGTTTACATAATGTATGTCTGTACTGTGTATATTTATTATGTACATATAAATACACACACATGCATGTATATATTTAAGAAAATATGTTACGTTTAAATATAAATATATACATGTAAATATTTTCAAAATATATGCTGTATGTGTGTCTTTATATGTACATAATAAATATACACAGTACACACATATATTATGTAAACAAAAACTTTTATTTTGGATGCGATTAATCGTTTGACAGCACTAAAATTTATCTAGATTTAAATTTGCATTTAGGCATTCGGCAGACACTTTTGGCAATTCAAGTTAAACATTTTTATAGGGATGCACGATTAATCGAATGCGATTCACAGAATAAGGCACGCAATATATTTCATAGTATTTAAGCAGTGATAAAGGCATTGCATTATAAATATACTTTATTTTAATGAAAATTATAATAATAAGAACTCCGCTAAACCGTATATATTGCCGTAGTCGTGTGTTTATTAGTCACATTGAATCAATGAAAGCAGTTGAATCTTCTGTTTATTCAGCTGCAGCATTTCCTGGGTTTCTTCTGCCAGGCGTATTTGGAGTTTCAGCACAAGAGCGCCCTCTGGCCTTCGGATGGAGATTTACTGCTGATCACAGAACCGTGCTTCACTGAAAGATACGCATGCCAATCGCGGCTTCTGTCGAATCGCGATCTCGATTCCATTTCGATTTATCGTGCAGCCCTACATTTTTATCATGATTTGTGTTATTTGGGAACAAACCCATGACCTTGACATTGTAGGCCTCTGCTCTACAAGACAAACGTTATTCTTTTATCTGCAGGATGCTTTCAGAACCAACCGAAGCTGTGGAGAAACTCACAGTAATTGGATAAAGGAGGTCTGAGACTGCAGCCCTGCATTAGATTCATTGCAGTAATTAAATGAAAGCAGGCAGATATGGATGATAAATGGCAGTTATTGACAGGACTGTCAGGTATGGCGTGGGTGTCAGATATTTTTAAACAGCGACGTTGAGGCCTGGCAGAGACTTGCTTTTCCAGAGGCTGCCATGAGCTCAACCTCCTGCAGCTGTTTCTGTCTGGCCTAATTAAACTCTGCGACGACTGATCTCATTAAATTCAAACCAAACAGAATCTGACCATTAATATCCAGAGGCTTGAGCCATTATGTAATCAGCTGGAAAATGTTACTGTTTGAATTATAAAGTATTGTGAGAAACTCTAATTAATGTAATCAGCATTTGCCATGTTGTCGGTACAGACAGATGTATATGCATACATAATGTAATCATGATTTTAGCAGCATAAAATCTGAACGTGAATGGAATAATGAGTAAGGATGTATTATTTTCCACGAAATTGTACTCTATTTATATTTGTCCTGTGCATCTACAAAGCAGGTAATTTGTGATTATATCAGTATTATTTTAGCATCATTGATATACTCTAATTTCAGTTAATATTTTAAATGACTTCTTACATTTTCATTTTTCATTTTAATGTCAATTAAAGTTTTAGTAATTTTGTTGTGTTTTTTAAGCTAAGCAAACCTATATTTTTAGGTTTAGTTTATTTAGTTCACTTAAATGAAAAAAAAAATTAGAAATGCGTTGGTGACTAAAATTAAATAAGTTTAGGTTTTTATATTTTATTTTATTTCAGTTATTTCAATTAATGAATTTTTTTTTTATTTCAATTAATGAACTTTTTTTTTAAGTTTTAGTTTTAGTTAACGATAATAACCCTGATAGGAGCATGTTTCTGAATCATGATACTTTACATAATTTCATTTCAATTTCTTTTCAGGCAAGATGTTTTACAGAAAATGTTAACACCTGAGATTTGTTAATATATTAATTTCAGGAGCAGTAAAAATCACATAATGTCTGTCTGCAATTAAGGAAGACATTTATGAACACTGTTTCAAAATTTCAGTGAGTAATCATCATTGATTTCAAATAATTACAAAAGAAAACGGGAACATGTAGGACGGAAGCAATGAACCAGGTGACATTTTCCATGCACCTTTCTGTCATTAAAGGAATGTTTCACACAATTAAAAGTTTTGTCATTGAGTCTTACTAAGTAGGCTAATCTTTGGGTGAGCTGCTTCCTAATTAGATTTAGCAAAAACTGTGCTAAACTTCTCCTCAGCTCAAGGAGTTCACAAAGACTGCATAGTGTGTGACGCAAAATAAAACAGAAACAGCAGCTGTCAGACAACCTGTCAATCATCCCAGCCAACAAGTGATATCCGGTCTACTCTGTCTACAGAAATCTTACCGGCTTTCTGAGGAAGACGATGCATTTTTAATGAACCATTTAAAGAGCATAAACTCTGGCAGACTACACACACACGCCATGAGGGCATGTCTGCACACTGACGCAGCGCTAATATTTCTACATATTTGCCATACTCATAAATAAAACATTTTAGAGCATGAAGGTCTCGGCTCGTGTTGAGTTAAATTTGCATTAGCATGAGGAAAGTCAACATAATTTTTTTTTACTATCCAAATAGGATTACTGCAGAATTTGCTATTAAAAGGAAAACAGTACGACAGCATTTCACGAAACACGAGATAGATAAAACGTTGTCATTTACTTCAATATTGAATGGAGACTTATCCGTGTCTTCATCCGTCTGCATCTCTGTGTGAAACAACATTAGTGTAATTCGTTTTAATGAATCGGTTCGCTCGGACAGTCCAGAAACTTTCTCCTGTGGGAAGTGTGATTTATTTTAGTGAATCGGTTCGTTCAAAAAGTGATTCACCTCTGTGAAGTGTGATTCATTTTTGTTAAATGATTTCTTATTACTTTTCAAAAAGCGATTCACCTGTCATCACTATGTTTTCATCTTAGTTATATAAATTCAATTGTTTTTAGTTTATTAGCTGTGTTTACTATTGATTTATAGGCTATGCTAAAGTGTTATAGCCTAGGCTATCTTCGTTTTGTTTGTAGGCCTACCAGGTAAATAGTACTGCTGTGATTGAGAAAATATATTATTTGATAGTTAGGCTACTGCATATTTGAAATATATTCAGATTTGTGTACCCATTTCCGAAGATGTGAAAATAACATGCCAAATTGCACACTGGGCTCTTGGATTTCCTTGACTGCTGGTGTTCATGTGTGTCATTTGTTGTTGGTTTACCTGAGTGGGGATCAAAAACCATCACACTACAGATTGTGGATCAGACTCTGAGAAACAGGTCGGAGCGCCAAATCCCACATGCTTTCAGCGGCAGGCAGGTCTGATCCCCGGCTTCAGATACAGCATTCAATGAATGTGATTGCTTTTCCCTACTGATTAAATAGAGATATGGTGTAATAATACATAACCTTTTCACCTCACCGTTTGGTTATGTGTTGCTGAAGTAGAACACCAAATGTTGAGATAATACTGGAGAGAAAAATGTGTTTGTTCATTGCAATTTACCATGCAGTTTTGCATTTACATTATCATTCTCATTCAGTTTTGTTTTAGGGAATAGTGGAGTTTGTTAAAACATATTTATACGTCTGGGGGAATGTACACTACCAGGAATAATTACGATTTTTTAAAATGTTAACCATGGCTGCATTTATTTGATCACAAATTCAGTAAAAACAATAATATTGTTAAATATTATTACAACTTAAAATAACCTTTTTATTAGCTGAATTTTCAGCATCATTAATCCAGTTTTAAGTTTCACATAATCCTTCAAAAATCATTCTAATATGCAGAACTGAAATTTTAAATAATATTAATAAACATTTAGCAGCACAACTGTTTTCAGTATTGATGATAAGAAGAAATGTTTCTTGGGCAGCTACTCAGCATATTAGAAGACTGGAGTAATGGCTGCTGAAAATTAAGTTTTACATCAGAGGAATAAATTACATTTCAAAATATATTAAAATAGAAATCAGTTATTTAAAATTGTAATAATATTTCACAATATTGCTGTAAGTTTTACTTTACTTTTGATTAAATAAATGCAGTCTTGGTGTGCATAAATGATTTCAAAAACATTAAAATATCTTAATTAATTATTCCAAACATTTAACCGGTATTGTATGTGGTGCTTATTCTTAAAAGTATATCTACAAATCATTTTCTGTTTGCTTGAATGCTTGTTTCATTCATGCAGTCAGTGACCTTTGACTTCTGATAGTACAGTAGAGTACACTCTTAAAAATAAAGGTGCTTCACGATGCCATAGAAGAACCTTTTTGTCTAAATGGTTCCATAAAGAACCTTTAACATCTGAAGAACCTTTCTCATGCAGTCAGTGACCTTTGACTTCTGATAGTACAGTAGAGTAGCTCCTCTGTAAAACTTCAGCAATGCAGCATCTCCTTGACAGTGTCTTCAGCCATCAGCCATTTTTCTGTGATGTTTCTTCCCTCCTGTTCCTAGAGAAACACTGTTTCTCCCAGCGGGAAGCTCTGTTGTGATGAACAATGCATATTTCTCCCAACAAATGTACAGAAATGAATAATAACTTATTATTCAGGCAAGCATAACCTTATTTTCCACTTTCCCTTGACTCCACTTTTCCCAAAAAGGTTCTTATTCTTAAAGTTTGCGCAGTTCATATCCTGCTAAAATATCCCTTAATTCATTTGTAGGCCTGAAGAAAGACATGCTGAAGAGGAAGATTTATTCTCAGTAACAGCCTAATCTGACGCCAGAACTCTGAATTTCAGCACACGTTTCCAGCAGCCGTGTGAGATGTAGTTGTAATTGAGATAAGATAAGCACTCATGAAAACCCATTTCCCATTTGCGGTATCTGTTCATCTGATATGCCGGGTTCACAGGAAAACGTATCGCGGTGTGTGAGTCTTATCACTGACGGGCATCGTTGGCCTCTGCTGGCCGCTCAAAGCAAACGGCAGGTGCTCATATCTCCCCCACCTGATTTCCTGCCCATATTAATTCTACCCTCAACATGTCCATCCAACGGCTCGGGGGCTTTTCTGCTCAAGACTCAGCCGCCTCAAATATTCTGTTCAAATGTAATGAAAAACTTCAAAGCTCTCCATCATTTTCCTTTTAAATCGTTTATCAGATGTGATTTGAATCGTTCGCTGCTTGCATTTCACAAATGCTGCATAAGATTCAAAAGGTGCAGAATTCATCCTTGCCAGATCTGTGCAGAAACGAATAACAACTTATTATTCAGGCAAGCATGACTTTATTTCCTACTACCCATTGACTCCACTTTTCCCAAAAAGGTTCTTATTCTTAAAGTTTGTGCAGTTCATATCCTGCTAAAATATCCCTTAATTCATTTGTAGGCCTGAAGAAAGACATGCTGAAGAGGAAGATTTATTCTCAGTAACAGCCTAATCTGAAGCCAGAACTCTGAATTTCAGCACACGTTTCCAGCAGCCGTGTGAGATGTAGTTGTAATTGAGATAAGATAAGCACTCATGAAAACCCATTTCCCATTTGCGGTATCTGTTCATCTGATATGCCGGGTTCACAGGAAAACGTATCGCGGTGTGTGAGTCTTATCACTGACGGGCATCGTTGGCCTCTGCTGGCCGCTCAAAGCAAACGGCAGGTGTTCATATCTCCCCCACCTGATTTCCTGCCCATATTAATTCTACCCTCAACATGTCCATCCAACGGCTCGGGGGCTTTTCTGCTCAAGACTCAGCCGCCTCAAATATTCTGTGATTTGAATCGTTCGCTGCTTGCATTTCACAAATGCTGCATAAGATTCAAAAGGTGCAGAATTCATCCTTGCCAGATCTGCCTGAGTTATTGCTGCTTAAAGTGATGCATAATCGGTCCACCAAAGAAATTAATTATCTTTTAGAGTTGACCACAAATCTCCTATATCAAAATGTGGTTTTCTTTTAAAGAATACAGTATATGCCACTTTCTATGAATACAGTATTGTGCAGCAGACACAATACCCCATAATTTTTTTTAATTATTTTTTATTCTGCAATAATTTATATAATATATAAAATATCGCTACAGGAACGCCCTTTCATGATTTTGTATCACTCCGCTTGTTCTAGCCGGGTCTATGTTTTTGTTTTGTTTTTTAATTCACTGAGCTAATCGTAGAGTCTAGCTTCGCGGTCTCTCTCTCTCTCATTTGGATGCACGTCTTGCCGCATTGTTTCTCTCTTATAACCTATTACTATATATATATAGTAATTTGACAATAATGTCAAAAAATTATATTTGATTTATTGTAGTAAAACCTAATTATTCATTCATTTAGATTTTTTTTATTTTGAATGTATGTTTTTTTTATTTTAAAATCATACAATAATGTAAAAAATTGTATTTCATTTACCGTAGTAAAAATAATAAAAGTAATTTTAATTGCCAAACACATTTTGAAAGCAGTCCTATTACCGCATGTTTTTCCCACATGTAGCATTACCTTCAATTTGTGACACCCAGCAAGCGACATCATTTGAACCCTTTCTGTAAGATGTTTAAAATGACATAAAAATAGGGTATTTTGTACCCTATTTACAGAAATACAATAAATAGCTTTAAAATTCACCTGTAAACAAACCTTCAGTTTCCTATTGATTTTGCTAATTCTGTAGATGTAACATCTCTATAGGTGAGAAAAGCTCATCAAAATTTACCTCGTGGGGACTAAAGTGTTGTATCTGCTTCAGAAAACAAATTAAACAATGTGACAAATGGAGAAATTTCTCCTGTGTGCTTCATGACTGTTAGCAAGCACTGGAAATGTGCATTTTCTCTTATCAAGCCATTATCACATTCATGAGAATCCTGACATTTGTGAATATGTTGCCCTTTCGCATGCAAATAGTGTCTTTTCTTGCTTTCTTCACTAATATGTGGAAATAAGGGTCACGTGACTGCCTCAGTATCTGACAGACATGTGAAAGAGGGCCCCTAGCATCTAAGACGGTTTCTGCTGAAGGTCATCGGTTCCTGCGGCTGCCATCTGAACCCTGCTGTTCTGCAGTCAGTCTTTCATATAGATAATGATGACCTCTCAGACATCAGTGCATGAAGATAAAGGGGGATACAGACCCTAGAGCTTTGTTGCAAAACCTCAAGGCGGTATTTTAAGGCACTATAGGTGTGCTTAAGACTGTTCAAAATATTGAAAAAAAAGAACTCTATTATACTCACCATAGATGCATTTATTTGAGCAAAAATACAGTAATGATAGCAATATTGTGAAACATTATTACAAATTAAAAGTACATTTAAAATGTTATTTTAATATGTTTTTAAATGTAATTTAGTCATGTGATGCAAAACTGAATTGTCAGCATCAACAGTCTGGGGTAAGGAATTTATTAATTTATTTATGTATAGAAATTAATAATTTTATTCAGCAAGGATGCATTAAATTTATTAAAAGTGACAGTAAAGACATTTACATTGTTACAAAAAAATCTATTCTAAATTAATGCTGTTCTTTTAAATTAATGCTTTGTTCATTCTGTTCATCAAAGACTCCTGAAAAAAACTATGACATTGATAATAATAAGTTATGTTTCTTGAGCAGCAAATCAGCATATTAGAATGATTGCTGAAGGATCATTTGACACTGAAGACTGGAGAAATGATGCTGAAAATTCCACTTTGCATCACAGGAATAAAGTATAATAGTTCACAATGTTATTGTATTTTTACTGTATTTTTGATCAAATAAATGCAGCCTTAAAATCACTACAAATCTTAATTATTCCAAACTTTTGGAAACAAGACTATAATACGAAAAAGCAATTTTAGAAGACAGTTGACGTTAACTTGCTGCTATGCTAATAATTTTGCAGCCTGTACAGTTTAAACAGCCTTCATATTGCCTATAATGCCCAAAATTGTACTGCATTGGTACAAGCAGCCGTATGTTCAAATATCCACCTAGATGCGGAGTGTGTATGTGGAGGATGCTAACACAATTCATCGCTGGTTCAAATCTCTCTCTTTCTACCCACTGACTTTTTTATGAGAGCCCACCAGGGTGTTCATGGGAAGGCATCAGACGCATTCGTCACAGCTCTCCTGGTATCCACACAGCGCCCATCGATTTCCACCTCTTGCGGCGGACACTCGCCATCAATCAATATGGTAACAAGTCTTCATTTCTGCTGGGAAAAGCTGCTCTTTGACTTCAACAGCTGATGACAACAGAGAATGGCCTCTGAAAGAAATTTTAAAATCAGAGCAGCAAACTAGAATTCAATCAATCACATATTGCAATTATAAAATGATATAATGATTTGTGTTTAATTACATAAATAAAATTAGTATTTGATGCTGCTTAAATTTAAAACCAGTTATTGCTTTCATTTTATGTAAAGATAAATGTATCAAGCATGTAAACACAATCAATAATTTCTGATACATCTCTCAGAACCGACATAGGAACGCAAACAAGTTTGACCTTGAAAAAGCAGAGTCAATCTTAATATTTGATATTCAGTTTAGACCATATCAGTTTATTGTGATTTCATCTTCTCTTCGATTCCAGCTCTGAACAGCGAGCAGATCGAACAAGGCCAGAGCAGATTATATTACTGCATTAAAACACTTTATATAACACGTCCAGCAGCAATATTCATGTCAGGAAAAGCATAACCATTCATGTTGATTAGTAGCTCCATTTATCTACATGAAAGCTGCAGATTAGGTGATGCATGCAAAGATGAATGGATGGATGGATGCATGGATGCATGGATATATATAGAATGTTTTTCAAGATATATTCCTTTTGAAAAGCAGGCTGAAGCACGTTCATTAGTCCTACATAAATATTTTAAATTTCAGTATGTCTACATATTACCAAATTTTGCTATAAGTTTGATTGCAACATATAATAATTGCTGTTGATAGTGTTCATCGTCTGTTTGATTACGTCTTTAATTGATTTTTCCGTACATTTCTGCCATATGTACATTAACTGACAGTCACCACTGATAAGCTACTACTAAATATATTGTAGAAACGTAATTTTCTGTAAAGCTGCTTTGCGACGATTTGTATTGTGAAAAGTACTATACAAATAAACTTGAATTGAAACTTGAATGTAATATAAAAATAACAAGATTCACTCTGTAAAAAATTATTGTGATTTTAATGTTAAAAGACTGTAAAAATGCTACAGTAAAAACCTATTAATTGGTTAATGGTAATTCCCCTGTATACGGTGAAAAACGTATTGGACATTTTATGTAATTTTACAGTAAAAAATAGTTATTGGAAGTGAAAAGGAACGTATAATTTTCTGTGAAAAAACATAAATTGACATTCCTAGAATTCCCTGCAATACATTTCACATTTGATGTTTTTTTCGTTGAAATAACTATGTTTCTTCTTAGTTTTTTCTTATCATTTATGTTCGTTATGGTTGTATGTTATCTAGGGGTGACCCCGAATAGTGAAGATTCGATGCTTCGATAGGAGCCCGATTCGACTACCAATCTCACAGTCTAATATTCGCAGAGTTGTTATGATCATGCCATTTTGGCTTATATGGGGGTGCTCAAATGTCTGATTTCACATATAACTACTGGTTTTCTCCCAATAAGTAAGCTGTTTCTTCAACAAGACCACAAAATGGGCAAGTTTCATCATTATCAAGATACTTGCAGATAGATGAATTAAACCTGTCACTCATATCTTTTACACGCCTCCTTGTTCAAGTTACGCCCCCTTCCAGTTACGCCCCTCTCTTGCAGTCCGCAGACAGACCCTTCGCAGTATATTAACGTTATGTATGTTGTATAAATAACTAAGCCTATTCTATATGAGATAAATGATGAGTTAAATCCCATTGATTAAAAACCTGCTGCTTCATTCTACTGGTCATCTTCAGCGCGTGCACCTCAAAACAGAAATGCAGAACATTAATAACTGTCATATACATAACGTTATAATGAGAGCACTATTGTAAAAAATGTTGTCAGTTCTTAGGGTTTCGCTGACATTTAATGTTAACTATCTTTTAATCAAAACATAAAACATTATTTACCCCGTTTGTATCTGCGAGGCGTCCGTTACACATTTTTCGTGTGTTAACTTCAGTAATTATGACTGTCGAATGTCTGACTTTACTCTTGGTAATGTATTTTGCCCCGCCCCCAAAACATATGATTTGACTTTCAGTCGAATATCGGCAAGATTCGAAAATTCCAATTAGACTATGTGATGTGAAAATCCTTAGTCGGGGACACCCCTAATGTTATCTAATGTTGTTAAATTAATGTTTATTGCATTATTTCAGTAGCATGTGTGTTACCATGATGGTGTTTAGTGTTTGTGTGAATGAAACAGTGTACCTTCTGAAAACAATTCAATCAGCTTCCTAGTTTAGTTCTAAATTCACTGAACAGAAATTCAGTCCTTTTAGAGGCTGTTTCAATCACAAAATCGGTTCAGTGGTATTAGTATATGTGGAAATACCAGAGGTGGACGGGCTTATGGGAGGGTTGTCCCCCTTAAGAGTATTACTTTTAATATTTTTGTTAAATATTAAAAACCACCTACAAGGGATATGGTGCGACCACAACAGCTTGAAGTTGTTCAATTTGGCATGGTGTCCCTGCTACGCTAATAGTAGTAAGGTTTTCCTCTGTGTATACTTATCCTTACAATACAATTTTAGCTGTATTATTTGTGTCCCCTTCAAAAATTGCTCTTGTTCCCCCCAACTGTTAGCCGAAATTTACGCCCCTGGGTATTAGTGACGGTATCTGGATTAGTGACGTTGGTTTTCAGAATAAGGAATAAAGCAGCTTTCAGAACTTCAACAGGTTGGTATATTAACATTATATCAATTAGCCTACTGAAATGCAGTTTTTAAATGTAAATTTAAGTAAAATGTTGCTATGGTAACATTCTGGCAACAACAGCTGCCAGTTTTTTTAACCATAAATTTTACTTTTTTTTTTACAGTGAGTATAGGCCTACTTTAAACCCAATAAAAGATGTATCATTTGACTACATTCTTACACAAAGTAAGCATAAAATATACTTTAAGTAAAAGTAATATAAGTATATTTTATGTAAATACACTAAAATATCACAAAAATTATGCTTGTGTTTAAACATATTTCTTCAAAGCTTAACTAAGCATATATTTATTACCAACGTACTTTTGGTACTTTTTTAAAAAAAATATTAAAATGCAATTCAATAAATTTTTAATGCACTTAAAGTAAGCATGTTAGGAATACTAATCTGAATTTCAAGTACATTTAAGAGTACTTCTTTTTCACCCGCTGTATTATAAATAAATATATATA